>NC_140440.1:5657500-5825000 GCF_963576455.1 Neolamprologus multifasciatus
CTCTCTCTCATCCGCTCGGGGGGGGGATCTCGTGACCCCGACCTCCTCATTCCATCCCTCCGTCCCTCCGCGGGGGTCCCCGCATCCCCCCGACCTCCTCATTCCATCCCTCCGCGGGGGTACCCGCATCCCCCCGACCTCCTCATTACACCCCTCCGTCCCTCCGCGGGGGTCCCCGCATCCCCCCCGACCTCCTCATTCCATCCCTCCGTCCCTCCGCGGGGTACCCGCATCCCCCCGACCTCCTCATTACACCCCTCCGTCCCTCCGCGGGGGTCCCCGCATCCCCCCCGACCTCCTCATTCCATCCCTCCGTCCCTCCGCGGGGTACCCGCATCCCCCCGACCTCCTCATTACACCCCTCCGTCCCTCCGCGGGGGTCCCCGCATCCCCCCCGACCTCCTCATTCCATCCCTCCGTCCCTCCGCGGGGTACCCGCATCCCCCCGACCTCCTCATTACACCCCTCCGTCCCTCCGCGGGGGTCCCCGCATCCCCCCCGACCTCCTCATTCCATCCCTCCGTCCCTCCGCGGGGTACCCGCATCCCCCCGACCTCCTCATTACACCCCTCCGTCCCTCCGCGGGGGTCCCCGCATCCCCCCCGACCTCCTCATTCCATCCCTCCGTCCCTCCGTGGGGTACCCGCATCCCCCCGACCTTCTCATTACACCCCTCCGTCCCTCCGCGGGGGTACCCGCATCCCCCCGACCTCCTCATTACACCCCTCCGTCCCTCCGCGGGGGACCCGCATCCCCCCCCGACCCCGACGCTCTCCCCCTGGCGGGTGCATCAGGGTTAAGGACATCAACTGTGCTATATTAAAGCCTCTACAGAAAAAGGTCTCCCCTGCAGAATTGGTTTTCCCTTTGTCGGGAGCACATGTTGGGTTCCTCAAATCACGGACAAACAGTGTCCCACCTTCTTGATTTTTAGTTCACAAACAGTTGTTGTAATGACTAACTACTCCTGACATTTTGGAGATGTTAGCTCTTTATACAGTAAAGTTACAGTGGGATACAAATATTATCAGGCTGATCCTGCCACGATTTGTCCCCCCTGTCTAAATCATGGACAAACACTATCCCACAGTTGTTTATGTTTTTGAACCCATTTTGCATAGAGAGGCATCTTTTGAAAAATGTATTGATAGCAATGTTGAACATTATTACACAGGAAAAAAATAACTACATGTAAAATAATTACACCATGACATCTCTGCCTTTCTAAATAGAGGGACAGTAACTGCGTGTTTGTATGTAAGCGTGTAAAACCTGAAGATAGAGACAAAATACTGTTAATCTGACTATCTGCCATTCTGCAATTCCTCTCATGTAAGCAATAACGTGGCGCACAGCGTGACGTTATTGCCTGAAAAGGCACGTACCTTTGACGTTGTGTGACTAACTCTGTATTCCTCGTCCACACGTAAACGCAAAAAAGGAGTTTTAAAAAATCTCCGTTTTAAAAAATCTCAGTTTTCGGTGATTCGAAACGCCGTTTACGTGTGGATGAAACAGCTGCGTTTTCAAAAATACCCGTGTAGGTGCGGACATAGCGTAAAAGAGTTAGTAGTTTATTTCCTTACTACCTGTAATTTATTGCAGATTACTTGTATTTGGTTAATTGTTTACTAAATGTTTGAGGTGTGAAATAAACCGCAATGGAGCAAAATATGGGTGTGTGTGGTTGGAGGATGTGCGTGTGCACCGCGGGGGGGGCGCGAACATTTTTCTTGTAAAACAAAGGGAGGCCCAGCAAAAAAAGTTTGGGAACCACTGGCCCAAACTGTCTTTCTTCTGGCTAACATTAGCTAAATCTAGCTTCCCTGTTAACCATTTCCAGACGTCAAATTGCTATCTATCTATCTATCTCAACTAGAAAACTCTTTGATAATGGAGTGGATAAGATTATCTTATTCATCTCACGTATAAACAAACTATCAAAAGATTCTTGTAGCATAACTAGGTCAAAACTAGCTTATCGTCATCGGTGATATCTTAAGTAACTGGCTTCTCATTGTCAGTTGTTGATAATGAGCATGACTTAATTTCTGCATTGATCTCCTTTTTCTGATCCAGAGGCTACGTTCATGTTTTTACTGCCTATGTTACTAGCAAAAATCATATCAGAGTACAAATGCTAGCTAGTTAAATTGCCAAAATACCAGCTAATGTGATCAGTGACACTAACTAAAAATTTCAAACCATAAAGATTTCATGCATCAGTCAAAGATGTAAAGCAAAGCAAAGCTGTGCAACTTTTGCTTTCAACAGTTGGTGAGTTGGCCAGCTAGCTGTAACTTACAGGGCATAAAACTGATCAATAGCACAGTTAGTGTCTATAACTATACAGAGTTACTTTTTCAATTTAGACTTACTGTAATAACTGGGACTAGTATTAGACCAGTTTAGCTTAATTTC
The DNA here is from genome assembly GCF_963576455.1 of Neolamprologus multifasciatus. Lineage (NCBI taxonomy): Eukaryota > Metazoa > Chordata > Actinopteri > Cichliformes > Cichlidae > Neolamprologus > Neolamprologus multifasciatus. The sequence continues at coordinate 5,659,922 of NC_140440.1, forward strand.
AGACTTTTAGGTCTTGACAAAGCATGAGTTTGGTTTCGCTGCGATAGACTGTATAAATAATGGACAGAGCTACTGTGACATCACCCATTTGTTTCTGAAGTCCTGTCATACTTGCCAACCTTGAGACCTTAGACATTCAAAAGCACTCCGGGGGGGCAGTGGTATACATATACATATATATACAAAAAACTTGTATTTTAGAATGGTATTTATCAGATAAAATAAGTTAAATGACACCGTTATTATTGTCCGGCCCAAAACAGTGGGGGTGTCCAAATTCAGAGGCTGCGTCCACCTGAGGACCTGGCCTTCGCGGTCTGTGGGCCGGGTCATCCGAATGCCGGGTAGACCGGAAATGAGCGACTGTGAAATTGGATGGTCTAGCCTTCAGAATTACGTCACAAGCTCTCTCGGTGGAGTGAAACTCTGCCGTCTGCTCCTTGCTATCTAAAATATGACCGGACGCTGGCGTAAATTCTCGACCATCTCACACTTCTGTTTAATCAGTTTTCTGTTTGATGTTCATTCAGTTGTGTGAAACCCCCGGAGGAATCCTCCCGAGGGATTAATAAAGTTTTATATAATATAATATAATAACTTTAATCTCAGCCAAACCAATTTACTCATGAACAAATAAAACACTGAAAAAAGCCAAACAATAACATTTTTAAGTTATTTAAGTTACTTATATATCATGTTTAACCTGAGTAGCAAAAGACCGCGGGAGTCTCCCGTCCTGTACTTAATCTCTGAGCATTTCTCCCATTGTCAAACGAGGAAGGCTCATTAGCTAATTTATTGTGATTGACAGATCGTTAACCAATGATCATGCGATTTCATACGACAGGTAATCCTATGTTGATACATCTTTATTCAAGATTTACAAAATAAACATCTTTTTTTAATTCAATATGACCCAAAACGAGTGACTGAGCCCATAATCTCAGCAGGGAAATGTTTACAGAGGTCACATTAGAAAGCCGTTTTCCCATTGACTGCTATAGGACCAGAAGTCTTTTTGCTGGTGGCCTTCAGACAGAATGCAGGTTTAAGGCACTTTTCATTATCTTAATTTTTTCAATTCAGAAGCTACATCCGTGTCTATACTTGTAGCTCTTGAAGTGTGACAAGCAGATAATGCACATTTTTCATTTCTTTCCAAGAATTTGATTATAGTTTTCCATATATGCAGTTTATAAGTTGCTGGGAATTTTTGACCGCTGAGTTTATCCAGAATTTAGTTAATTAATCAACTTTCTTTTACATGTAATTCAAAAGTAAAAACATGGGAAAACAAGTGTCAGATGTTTTGTGCTTGTTCAGTAGGTTTTGTTGTACGTGTAGTCTGGTTCAGCTTGTCTGCAGCTCTGTGCTTCCTCTTTAGTATTCTTCTGGCTCGCTGATTCTGGATGAAAGAAATCAGAATCACACATCCAGCTCCTCAAAGCTCTGAAATTCATCTTTTCTCCTTTTATTCTTTAATTCCTACAGAGGTGAAAGAGGAGACACAGAATACAAATTTCATGGCTATGTTTTTGACGAATGTCATTATTCATGGAGTCTTGGTCTTGATTTGGAGCCTGTCTTCCATTCATAGTTTTCAGTAATGTGATTAACACAAAGCAGCAGAGCGCAAACCCTGGACCGACATACTGGAACGCTGTTAGCTATCAGTTTAACCCAAGGGTGACAGACTGACCAGGTAGTTGTTAGTCCATATAGTTTAGCAACTTACCTGCACATTGCCTAACACACCTTCTAAAAACATCTGTCAGGTAGCAGAGGACGGTCATGTTTTGCCCTCCAGGTTGGGCAGCCCTTCAAGGAAATGTCGTCATGTGAAAACTTCAAATTGTTGGAATTATGGTATTGCTAGTCTGTGCGGATCATTTATTGGATTTGTTGTGGTTCTCGTTAATCTTAAACTCAGAAATATTCATGTTTTTGTGTGTTCCCATGAGTTTTTAAATGGGTCGCCTGGTCCTTGAGTTAGTCATATGCCCTCTGTTGTGAGCCTCATTGGTCTTTTCTCTTCTGCCTGGTGCACAATCTGATATCCTGTGTTGGTGTTGTCCCTGGATCTTCAAACCTAATATTGGCCTAGGTTCAACACTGCAAGTGACCAATCACATTGTTCTGTGACGTGGACACATCATCACATCACAAACCCAACACTAACCCTATAACCATAACTGTAACTATAGCCCTGTAACCCTAACCACAATCACATACTAACCCCCAACCCTGACCCTAACTGCCCCCTTTTTATATTTTTTCCTGAGTGGATTATTCCTGATCCGAGACTTAATATCCACACTGACATCTCACTTAACCCGAGTAAATCTTTTTTGAAGCGTTCCAACATTTGGTGTCCAGTATGCCGATGGGCATGGTGACAAGCATGATCAGCGCTGATAAAAAACTGGAGAGCGGTGTTTCACTTTTCTTTTAATATGTAGTCAGTTTGCATTTTCATTGCAAACTTGAGCTGATTTAATCAAGCTAAAATAGGATATTGTGACTTTCCTGAATTGCTTATCAGAGTTTGTATGCCACAGTTATAATAAATGTCTTTCATCAACCCAACAGATTCTCTGATGTATCTGTTGACACAAATATTAGTGTCAGTATGAGCAGAAACAAATCAGACAACATGCAGTGCAGAACTTCTCACTTTTAATTGGCTTGCTATGAACTGAATTAACAATGGACCCTGTGGTAGAAAGGATAAATATAAAAGTACCAGCAGACTAATTAACAGAGCCGTGTTTTCAGTCCATTATCTCTGATATAGACCTCCTTGGCTAAAATGTCAAGCTTTATATATAGTTAATACATTTCTGACAGCGTCTCTTCTTCCTGCCGTTTGTCCTCCATCCTCGTGCCGTCCAGCGGTGTGTTTTATTTTAATCCTCCTCTCTGAAAAGACCATTAGCAGCTGCTCTTTGTTGGAGCTGAAATGAAGCTGAGTGTGTCAGCCTGAGAGAGCATGAATTAAACATCGGTGTGAGACGGAGAATTATGAGCAGTGTCCGGTCTAATAAGGCTGAGTATTAAGAGTACAGTATCTCCACAGAGACTGATGCACAGACGTCCATCTCTCTCCGAAGGCTCAGTGTGAAGTTTAAGCCAGAAAAAATGCACCTCGCTGGAAGAAGAAAATGCCTCAAACTGAGTCCACAGCCTCCCTCTGCCATTAGGGTAGTTATTCTTTCCTGAGGGTGGTCGATGGTATGAGAAGGTATGAAAAGTGAAACAAAATAGAAGCAGGTCCGTAAAAGCAACTCTTTATGTTAAACATATATCGCTGCCCAGCTTTTTCACAGCCCAGTAGTCTGGCTGTATTTAGGAGTCGCCTGCTTTGTGTCTGTAATATTCAGGATTGAGAGGTGAATTAGAAAGCGGATAAGCAGCTTGACATTTTTTTTTCAGTAAAATCCTTCTGTGTCTTTGGAGGTTGTCAGACAAATAGACCAGTAAGATATTTCGAACCGCACAAACCGTACAGCAGACACATTTAGGCGACTTATGGCACTTGAGCCTCAGTTACAGCACTGGCATTCATGATGTGGGCCTGAATTATGTTATGGCTAATGCCGTGTGGGCCAGACATGACCCTGAAGTCATAAGGTGAATCTGGCATGGCCCAGATCTGATGTGGCTGTGTTGAGGCAGCCCTGAGTCAAGGCCAAGTGTGGCCCAAAGGTCATCAGGTAAACTTGAGTCAAGGCCAAATGTGTAGGCCAGATGTGGCCCCAAACTAAACTGCAAATATGGGCCACATTTGGGTAAGTAAGCAGTGTTGTTAATCCCATCTGTTTATATCAAAGTCCTGCAAGAACTCTGGCATCATTAGAGAAAATCCACAGAGGGAGGAGGTCAGGGTGGGTGGATGGATTGGCTTTTCCAAAAGAAGTAATTTCTTTGCCAATAGACAGTAATACAAAAAAAGCCAATATAAAGGTGCAAGCTACAAGTTGTGGCACAAATAGCAACACTTGGTTATGCACAGAAAAAGATCTGTGTTTAGTTGGCCATTTCTCAGTGTTAAAAAATGGGGCTTAAAGCCCAAAGCTTCGAATGTGGTTAATTGGGATTTAGTTGGGAGTTGTTTTCCATTCCCACACAACTATGAAAGATTACCTGATTAGACAGCTCTCTGTCATTTAAAAGAGCAAAAGACAAAAGCTCACATTCATTTGGAGGATTTGATGATAATTACCTGGCAAAATCAAGCACATTGGCCCATTAGTGCCTCAATGACCGTATGCCTGTTTTTATCTGCTTTTTCTCAGTATTGTGGTCTTCATTACACCTGGGATATGTAATTAATCTCTACTTCCTTTGCTATCAGCTCAATTTCTTCATAACCCTTTCTTTGGTGAGACCGGATTGCTTCCTTCCCCTTCATTAACACTTGGATGATATTTTGAACTGACTCTTTACCAACAGACAAAGTAAGGGCACAATTCATTCATTATTCATTTGAGATAATAAATTACGTAGTTAATGGACACACGTTTGTGAATTAAGGAAACAAGTGAGTGCAATAATTAGCAATTAGTGGTGGTGTGTTGTCCTTTTTCAGACCTTTTAACTGACACAACACATTTCTGAGTTTTTCGCTTCACTTTATATAAACGCACGTTAAATGTGCATAAGATCCACAAATCCCAGAAAGTTCAGTCAAGGAATATGTGAAGGGAATCGGGGTCAGTAGAGGATACCTTCATTAAGCTGCTTTGAGTCCATATTTCTTTTTTTATCGCAGATCAAGTGGAAGTGATATCATGTTGTGACACATTCAGCCGGTTGTGGAGGTAGGTTTGACTTTCCAGACGAGCACAAATTGCTTTAGTGTTGAGCAACAGATTGTCCTGTATTGTGTTTTCGCCACCTTTGACTCAGCACAGTTAATTTTATTTTAATGCATGACGAGTGGAAATGATGTCACAGATTAATTTCAGATACCGAGGTACAACGCTATGATTAATTTTTACTAAGCAATCTGTATAATGCTGACTCCTGCCTTTATTATTAAAGTCGTGTGTAATGACTTTAAGAATTAACAAATGATACTTTTCCACTTTTAGACAAATGTGCTGCCACCAGAAAACACTCACACTTTAAAGATAGACTTGACTTCACCTTCTCACATCTTCTCAGCTCTTTAATTAGCTAATTAATATTCTGTCAATTGCCAGATTGATTCATTGGCTATTGATTTTCACCTCTGTACAGTTTAATAGTTCAACCCTGTGCAGTCTAATTTGTTACTGATGATAAGAAGTGCACTAACAAGAACCCCCAGCCCCTAAATCTATGCAAAACACAATATATCTTGGAAATATTTTAAGTAATCTTTGTTGTTTGTGAATTTGAATATTTGTTTTGCTGCCTGATTCCCAAGATTTGCTAGAACAATTTTGCAGATCAAAATTTTTTTGCTGTAGACTATAAAATCTTAAAATGACTGTCGGTGTATTGGAGTTTGCAGGGGGCTTAAAGTGAGTGTAACTGTATAAAACAACAAAAAATAATTTTAGTTAAAGGAAAAAAATCAAATGTTCAAATTATTACCTGTAAGTCATGGATAAACTGAAAGCAGGAGACTAATGATTGGAAATGACTGTTGATTAAAGGTAATAGACTAGACCAGCGTGTCAATCTGAACAGGGGTGGAAATAATAACAGAAAAGCCCAAATTCAATGATGTGGGCAAATGATCTGGTGATGAACCTTGAACTATGTCCACACGAACATAATTCCAAGTTCATTCATTTTGAAAAACATCTTCATCCACATGAAAATACAACAAATGATCTCAAGCCAGCACATAAAGCAGCAGGTGGTGATCTAACCCTCAAAATGTTGGCAATCACAAGTCATGGGGTGGCTGTAGCTCAGGTAACTGGAAGGTTGCTGGTTCGATCGCAGTCTGCTCCAGTCTGCATGCCAAATGTCCCTGGGCAAGATACTAACCGCAGGTTGCTCTCTGATGCATTCATTGGAGTGTAAATATGTACGAATGTTAGCTAGGTAGCACTGAAAATGTAGAAAAGTGCTTTGGTGAATGGGTGTGATTGGGTGAATGAGTGCTTTGAGTGCTCAGATAGAGTAGAAAAGCGCTACTAGAAACATGTTTGATCCAGCAGTCACAAGTTATCCAAACTAGTCTGGATGTTGCATATAAACCGAGTCCCCCTTTGGCTGGCTGTGCTGTTTTTTCCTCTGCAGCAGGTCACACTCACACATGCTGATGGTTCACTTTGTTTCCATCCAGCATAGCATGTGCTCGAGTTCAAAATAATCCAAATTATTTTTTACTAAACAATGTAAAATCCCTGAGATTTACAGAAATATTGTACATGTTGATGTGACTCTAGGCAGTCTACGAATGTTTCTGACATCTAAATATTTGCAGAGATTAATAATTGTGTAATTCTCCCTGTTGTCCGACAAATGGCATCATGGAGTTCACGTGTACATTTGCTTTTTATAAGCTAATGGTGGACTTTTATTGCTTGTATTCTGCTCACTGTATTCACATGAATATTTTATATTTTGTAACAGTGACAAACACAGACAAGCTGAGTAAACAATATTGTGACCTGGCTGTCACCTGTTAAAGCAGGTCACAGGGTATGATGCTGCCCCTCAGGGCTCTCCAATGGCTGAAGTGAAGGAGAGTTGATGGATGGGCTAAATTTAACAATAAAATATAAAAATATAAACTGCAAAAGAAAAAAATGTGTTAATGTAGTGAGCTATTTGTTGAAATTCACATAAAAATATTAAGTAAAAAACTATTAAAAACAAAGGAAGCTTAAAGTATGGATTAATACGAAGATTATAGTTAAGACCTTCGAAAAGGAGGATGAAAGTGAAGTGATTAATTATTATACTAAAATGAGACACTTGTCCAAATTACACTAGTGGCTATAAGCAGTTACAGTAAACAGTTAAGACTGTTAACTGAAAGTAACAGGCTATTAATTAATTTCAGTTTGTTTTATTCAGCACCAAATCACAACAACAGTCGCCTCAAGGAGCTTTATATTGTAAGGTAGACCCTACAATAATACATACAGAGAAAAACCCAACAATCATATGACCCCCTATGAGCAAGCACTTTGGCGACAGTGGGAAGGAAAAACTCCCTTTTAACAGGAAGAAACCTCCGGCAGAACCAGGCTCAGGGAGGGGCGGGGCCATCTGCTGCGACTCATTCGGGTGAGAGAAGGAAGACAGGATAAAGACATGCTGTGGAAGAGAGACAGAGATTAATAACAAGTAGAATTCAGTGCAGGGATGTTAATCGTGAGTGAAGAAGAAATACTCAATGCATCATGGGAATCGCCCAGCAGCCTACACCTATTGCAGCATAACTAAGGGAGGATTCAGGGTCACCTGTTCCAGCCCTAACTATATGCTTTAGTACAAAGAAAAGTTTTAAGCCTAATTAGGATGAGCAAGAGCACATTTAATGTTATGAGAGTAAAGGTTTAATAGAAATCTAAAACTATAGCTAAACAGTAATGAGCTTTTAAATTCTGTAAAAGATAGTACCAGCTAAAAGAAGATGAGCTACTGAACCTAAAGTCATAAATAAACTGTCAAAACAATGGTGGATAAATGGTTATAGAGCTATAACCATTAAATTATATATTAAATATTATATATATATCATATATATATTAAAATAATATATAACTAATTACCAGTAGGAGAAAACTTGCTAAAAGCTCAAAGTAACAGAAAATATAATACGTTTAAGCTTAAACACATAAAAAATAACCAAATTGCTGTAAACAAACTGACCTAAACACCGACAGTTTAACTGGATGATTATGTAATTTAATTAATATCCACTTATATGAAATTATTGAGATGAAAGGTGGTGTTGATAAACGGATTTGTGAGTCTTTCTGCACCACTTATAAAGTCTGTTTAATCTGTTTAATCCTTTTGGAACTTGTAAACAACCCCACAGTCATGTATGTACAGCAGGTGAAGTAATCTCACCTGTGTGCTGCTGTGACTGTTTCCTCTTCTAGTGTTACTGCACCGTCAGATTTTGGGACTCGGTGAGAGCGACTGGTTTAAATGGAGACATTCAGCCACCGCGTTTTGTTTTGGGTTTTTTTTCCCTGTCTGAGTGACGGACAGGAAGCATTCTCTCATGTGGGCATCAGCATCTGTGTCATCATTAGTATCATAACCCCTGTAAATATGCATCTTCCTCCAGTGTTTCGCTCTGACTGATCACATACATTATGGATGTTCTCCCAGCCTCTCCTCCTCCTCCTCTTTCACCACCTTTTATGACAAATGCATTTTTATAACCTCGCCTTCCTCCCAAAGTTGAATTGTGGTGCTTCGCTGCCACCAAGTGGCTCCAGCTTCTCCATCTCCGTGGTATGAAAGAAGGTGATTTAGCTTCATGTTTGGATTTACAGATAGGAATATTGCACTTCAGGCTCAGTCCCCAGATTTCCAGAGATACCAAATATGTCAGGCTGAATTAGAGAGCATCCACAACATGAAGTACAATGCTCTTTTTATATTACTGTTGGTTTAGTTATTGATATATTCTCTGATAACGCCTGATTAAGATTCGTAACATCTTTAATCTTTAATTTCCCTTCTAAGCGAACCTTTTCTGCTCACTATAAGTGCTGTATTTTTACTCTGGGACTTTACTAGAGTAACTGTGCTTCACTGACTGGGAAACCATCACATATCTTTTAATTTTGGCCTCTCTCTCTTTAAGGCCCCCCAATCCTCCCCCTGTCCACTTTATTCTGATTGGTCAGCTTCCAGAACCCTGCAGAGGAGCATCACCCAGTGTGTCAGTCTGTACTTTCAGCAGTGTGCCTGAAGTAGATAATCATATAAAGAAATCAGTGATGAAAGTACAACAAAGAATCAGTGCTCTTTGTGTTGCACTTTTCAGTTATACAAAAATTTCAGAATACAAGGAAACTGAATACACTTTATTTGGGAACATAATTTGTTAAATGTTTGGTTTTTTTCAGTTTTAATGTGTATTCAACAAGATATTAAGAGTAAAATTAACCAAGTGCATTGTAATTATCTGTAATATTCACTTTTTTCTGTTTAACTAGGCTGGGATATTAAATATCACCACCATATTTTTTTTTAAATTAGTTTTCTCCTTGATCAGTAGGTTTGCTAACACAAAAAAAGTTCTTACATAATTTTAAATTTGCACTTTTCAGGGTATACTGAGGTTTCTCACATAGGTTGAGATGTGTGTGCAGTGTTGGGCAAATATCAGCTGGTAGGAGAAAATCAGTGTTCCCTGAATGGTTGGCAGGTTGCTGGTTCTTGCTGGGTGAAATCAGTTGGAAAAAAGGTGCTGCACCAAAAACCTCCCAGCTTTTGCTTTGGTTGTTTTCAGGTTGCCACGGTTACCTTTAATTTGTCTGCACACACTTACTACTACTTCAGTGGTAGCACAGCCTGAGAAAGGAGGTTTGCTTTCAAAAGCCGTGCCAGCTTTTACTTTGAAGGGAAATGCTCTCAGTTTATTGTTTGTGTTGCACTTTTCAGTTTAATTAGAAGTCAAAGTGGAGCCGGCCATTGTTTATGGCCACGCCTGTCACTTCCATTCAAACTACGACTGCACCAATAAGCCAGTTAACACAGTGTTCACAAGGAGCATTTTGCCAACTGGTCAGGAAATACTTGTTCTTCCCTAGCAACAGGATGATGACTAGGGAAAAATGGGGTTTGCTAACCGAACTCTTGGCTCATGTGACTGAGTTTTTAACAATTATTTTCCTGGTGACTGCTCAATCAGCAACTGGCTGGGGAACAGTCAAAGTCCCGCTTGTTGGTCGTCAGATGGTTGTAGACCTGTCTCTAGGCCTTATTTACTTCATCCTTCATCCATGGCTGTCCATGTTAGCACCACGTGTTAGCAGTCAGGTGTCTGCATCTGTGCAAAGCAGCCAGTTCACTGGGAAATGCTGCTTGCATATTAATATATGACAGATTTTTTTAAATATTACAGATTGCCATTAATACTTTTAACATGAATGCGCCTACATTGCTTCTGGTCCTACAATAACATATTTTTTAATTACTTTTTTCACAAATTGATATTTATTTAATATATGATTTACTAGATGTGTTTATTGGCATGAATCTGTAATAAATAAAATATTTTCAATTTTATTAGCATTTTCTGTGTTCAGGGTACTTTTTCTGTTTTAAAACTTATATAAAGGTCTAAATTATTCATTTGTAGTTTATAAGCTGTGGATATTAGTGTCCGAACTCCAGGGGGCGCTACAGAGGTAAGAAAAAGGGTGCTGACTGTGTGAGGCCTTTCTGGGTGGACTAAGTAAACGTTCCTCACCTCTCATCCTCCTCTCCCATCATTACTCTCTGCTGCTGCTGACAGACCATTAGAATATGATTTCAGGCTACTTCATTTGTTTCTTTATTTATTTTCCTCCCTCCTGCGCCGCTGTAAACATAAATCACAGTGAGCCGAGCCCAGAGCTCATATAAATGTCAGGATAGACAGCGGCGCTCATAAACCTCTAATTTGATCTTTATTCATCTGGGAACACGGCGTGAATAAAAGCTCACCTAGTAAATCATCATTTTCTGCTTTCTGTCAACGCAGCAGAGACGAGAGGCATCCATCAGGGCCCATAAGCCCCGCCTCCTGCTGCTCGTTAGGCTGCTGATTGGCAGTCTCACATCCCGACATCGTTAAGGAGAAAAAGTCCAAAATTAGGGAGAGTTTGCTGCGTAATAAAAACTGGTGGCTGCTTATTTAGAATGTGATCAGTCATATTTTAGTTATCAAATCATGATTAATACGGCAGTTCAGAGGCAAATACTTTACTTTCTCAATATTTTTATATCATGAACACACTTTATTGTTGTAGCTTAGAATAAAATATAACCTCATTGCTCTCCATGAGTTAAATCACAAGCAGGAAAACATAAAACTATTCAGATTTAGTCCTGCCGCTGCTACACTAGATGTGACAGAAAGTTATTCTTTTATTCTGACATCACTTTTGTTGCCTCTTCTTATATGAATATGAAACTGGTGACGGCAGCATTATTGATGGAGGTTTACTGACACCTGCTGGTTTTCTGGCAAAACTGCACCTGAAAGCAGGAAACCTAGTAATTAATTTTAAAAAAGCGATGGGATGTTGCTTCAATATAATGAATAATGTTTATTCATGAGTATTTTCTAGCTGTTATTAACTGCAAATTACTTCAATGTTGCAGGAGTCAATCAGCACCTCCCATCTAAACCCCTCAGAATCAGCTTTAGGGTATTTCATGAAGACTTACAAAATGTTATCTATCAATATTTTCAGAGTTGGAGGCAGTTTTTAATTGTTGGCCCTGAATGTGATAAGCAGAAGAAAATGGAAGGATGGAAAATCAGTTTAAGCATCTTTGAGCGGGGGTGTCACAGGATCAATGTAGTTTGAAAGAAAAAGTACCAGTTTAATGTTTGTGACATAGAGGAACAGAAACAAGTTTGGTACCCTGGATGTTTGAGGTGTTTTATGATAATTCACTGGGGGAAACTTCAAAAAGTGCATTCTGGGTAGACTGTTGTGTGTGTCCAGAGACCCTACATGATCCAGACCTTCAAGTATTTTTACAAATTTACTCTCTTTCCAGACTGAGACTGCAGATACCCCTACCCATACCAATACTCCCAAAAGAACCCCAGTGGATACCGCAGGGGACATGACCGAATGCCTTCTCTGAGTTCTCAAAACACTGTCTGCTTAGTCAGACTCCAATGCAAAGTCAAATATCTGTGAGAGGAGGATGAAAACGTCATTGTACCTTTTAAATCTGAAGTTGGACTAATGCATGAACTCATCTATGGTGTAGATGTTCCTGGGAAGGCATGAGAACAAACCCCCCAGTACCACTTCTTAAAAAGAGGAACCACCAGCCGAGTTTGCCAAGCGAAGGGCACCCAACGCTTCAGGCCACGTTGCAGAGGCTAAACCCAAGTGCAAAAAATGACTGTTAGCAAATCATTTAGTCACAAAATGAATGAGGGCTAGAAGATGAACCTGGTATCAAATGTAGTACAAAGGAGTCCTGTCAAATTAAAGATTTCTGAAAATGAGTTTTAACTGGATGAAATATAATTTCTAAATGTGAAAACATATAATCTAACATGTCATTACTGTTTTACTGATATCTCACATTAACAGTTGGACATGTCAAAATGGCGTTTCCCTGACTGAAAGCTAAATTGCTGCTTGTCAGCCACGCTGATTAAGACTTAAAGGGACGTATTACCACTGCAGGTTTATGGCTTAAAGTCTTATTATGAAAAACAGGGGCATCTCTCAGAGGATTTTTTATTTATTTATTCGCAGCGAGGCAGGGATTTAATAGTTCGAACCTCTTTGAGTATTTTGTTTAGCAAAGAAGTCTTTGTTTCTGAGTCACTCTGAAAGGATGAAAAAATTAAAATTTACAAGCACAAAACTCAATATGCATTATTGTACTTGAAATATGCTAAGAAATAAGGAAATGTGTCAGTAATAGTGCGACAATCCATAGTTTTTCTTGGCATTTGTTATGTGGAGTAAGTTTATTATGTAATCTTATTTTTCCCCTCATGATTTGCTATTTAATTTCCCTCATGTGTTCCTTCTCTTTGTCTCACAGTTTACTTCCTGATTTGTTTTTAATTCCTCGTTTTTTTCTATATTTTTACCGCCTTGATTAGTGTCTGAGTTCACCTGATGTGAATGAATCCCCCTGCCGGCTGTCATGTGTTTTTGTTGTTTCATCGTGTGGTGCTTTTTGTTATCTAAATTATTTAAAGCTATTTGTTTTAACGTTCCTGTCTTGCCTAAATTTTGGGATCATCTTTTGAAGAATTGTGACAGGCAAGACTAGAAAGTCACAGCCAGAATATATTTTTTAAAAATTATTTTACGTTAATAGATTTGCTTAAAATTTGGACATAACAGCCGAATTATAGTTCTGAGTCAGCTTCCTAAAGAACAAAGATATTTGGGGTCACTTCTAGTTCTATTGAATCTTTATGTTGAACATGTTAATTAAGTACAACAACAGAGAAATAAAAAGAGACAAACAAACAAAGCAAAACAAACGAAAACAAAGCAACTACAACAAAACAACAAAAAGGAGCAGGAAGACGTATAAGCTTATTTAATCCACCGCTTTTCCCCACCTAGTAATCAATAGTCTACAATATGTCTTCCTGTTTATGCCGTCCATCAGAAATACCTCGTTACAATTACATTACATGTTACCTATATTTTACATACATACACATATACACTTATATTTGATAACCCCAGTAACATGTCAAGGATACACAACCTACAGATATATATATAAACATGCCCGTGCACCTGCACACAAATAAACACACACAAATTATGAAAATATTAGACGAGAACACCCAATCAGAGCCCTACCTCCTCCCTGTACCTTTGTACTGCTTTTTTAACTGACTCATTGCTTAATTTCTTTATTTAGTCTATTCGACAGCTTCACTCCACACAGAGATGCAAAAATGTTTTAGTGTTGTACAGATACAGGGATGTTTTAAATGTAATTCCCCCTCAAATTGTATCCCTGTTCCCTTTTAGAGAACAATTTAAGAATATTGTCAGGAAGTAGGTTGTTTATTTGCTTTATACATAAGTATTTTTCTAAGATTGTGTCCAATAATCATCACAAACCTCGTATTTTATTTGGCATTATAAATATAATCACAGCATCGGTAAAGTATTCCAGTCTGGTTTTAAAACACATCATAGCACTGAAACTGCTCTTTTAAAACTTTCCAGTGGCCTTTTAACTTTTACTGACTCGGGAAATTCCGCCATTTTAATATTAGTAAATCTCAGTGCTGGTTTTGATACAGTGGATCATAGCATTCTTATCTCACGGCTGGAACATTATGCTGATATTAAAGAGACTGCACTGGATTTGTTGGTTTAAATCTTACCTATCTAATCGATCCCCAAGGACCTCGTTCTTTGGTGGGGTTCCACAGGGATCTATTCTTGGCCCGGTTCTTTTCTCAATTTACATGCTTCCTATGGGCTCTATTTTAAAAAAAACACGGTGTCTCCTTTCACTCTTATGCAGATGATTCACAGATCTATCTCCCACTGAAATGCAAATCTATGAACCCTCTGAAGCAACTGTTCGATTGTCTTGGCTTTAAGTTTTCTCAATCTAAATAAACAGAAAACTGAGATCATTGTCTTCGGCCCTAGTGACCATTACGACCATGGCGCCTTAGAAAATTATAAAAAATCATTTGCGAGAAATTTAGGTGTGATTTTTTTATAGTAATTTAACATTCGATAAACAGAAAAATAATGTGATCAAGACCAGCTTCTTTCACCTCCGCCTACTTGCAAAGGTGAAGCCATTTCTCTGTTTCAGAGACTTTGAGAAAGCAATCCATGCCTTTATTGCATCTCGCCTCGACTTCTGCAACAGCCTCTACTCTGGTGTTACTTCATCATCAATTGGTCGACTACAGCTGGTTCAAAATGCTGCAGGAAGGCTTGTGACTGGCATGCGCAAGCGAGAGCACATATCCTCTATACTTGCCTCGCTACACTGGCTGCCAGTTGGTTTTCTAATTGATTTTAAAATCTTGACACTTGTTTTTAAAAAAATTGCATGGACTAGCTCCTATATATCTCTCTGATCTTCTAAATTGGTATTCTCCGGCGAAATCTTTGAGGTCTGCGGACCAAATGCTTCTAGTTGTCCCTAAGTCTAGATTAAAACACAGAGGAGATCGGGCTTTTGCTGTGGCTGCTCTGAAACTGTGGAATAAACTGCCTTTATATATCAGGACCTCTCCAACACTGGATACTTTTAACCCTCTCAGGCTCAAATTAGGTTTTTGTTGCTAATGCACAAAAGAATACCTGCAGTGGTACTTCTGAGTAAAAAAAACTCATAAAATATGTATGTGGGGTAATCAGGTTGTTAGCTTTTAACTGTTGCAAATCTGCAACGCCTGCCTTGAGAGGGTTAAAACTCATCTAAAGACCCATTTTTACTCCTTGGCTTTTAAGTCGGTATGAGTCTGTCATTATTTTTATTCTTATTATTTTCTTATCCTTGATTTTACTTTCCTTTTAAATTGTATCTGATTGTAACAAGTGTCACCTGGCAGTTTGTTGCTCTCTGCCAGGTGATTGGCTGAAGAGCTGTGAAAAGGTAGTGGGTGTGTGGGGTGAAGTTGGCGCTCTTCTCTGGAAAAAAAACCAGAGGCAATTAATTCACTCGGGTGCCAGTGGGTATACTGTCGGTAAGAGACTTTTTTGTTTGGATCATGTGCCTATTTTTAATGTGTCATTGGACTTTTTTTAGTGTGACCACAAATTTTAATAGAAGAATTCATCAAGCCCTAGATCGACTGGCGCAGGGAAACTGATCAATATTGTAGGTATATTGAGTGTTTTTAGCTTCATGATTTTGAATGGTTTCATAAAATTGATATTTTATTGGGTAATATTTTAATTGGTATTTTAATTTAATTAATTTCAGCTGTGCTGTCTCTGCTGTCCTTTTTTCGTTCTTTTGATTGATTTGTAATTTTGTTTTGGTTAGTCCGTCCGGCCGTAAAGGCGGTTATTGATTGAGAGTAAGTTATGTAAGGGCGGACTAACCTCCCTTTTTGTTTAATTGTTTGTGCCACTTCCCTTTATCTCCCAGATCACAGGCCATGCATAGCACTGATTCCCAGCTGTGCTGAGACCCGAATTGTTTGCAGTGTGTGCCACGATTGCAGTGTCGCTAAGCGGGGTGTGACGGGTTGCAGTATTGTTATTTTCGCACAGTTTGTGTGGTAAGTCTCATGTGCAGCTGGGATATCAGCACGATGTGTTGTAAGTCCTGTCTGGAAATAACTGATCAATTTATTTCTTTGCCCCGTTTACTCATACCTTGTACTGGGTTACATGATTATTCTATTTTACAGTACTTTGGTCAACAGTTGTCTTTAAAAGTCCTAAATAAAATTGATTTGATAATTTGTGCAGTGAGAAAATGAACCAGATCTGTGAATTTTAGTATTTTTGATTTAAAGAAAAGTGGATTTGTATGATCTCTGTAACCAGTTTTATGGATTATCCGTATGGCCCTTTCCTCCCCCCCATATGTCTCATGATTCTGCTGCGTTATGGAGGCAGGTGAGGACCCAAATGCAAACTCACGGAGACATGAGGAATAAACTCAAAAGCACTGCTTTATTGCAGGAGTACAGGGAAAACGGAGAACTAAACTAAACTGGGAAATGATTAACTGAAACAGGAGGAAACACCGCCATGAGGGAGGACACGACACGGACATAAATACACAGAAGGATA
The DNA here is from genome assembly GCF_963576455.1 of Neolamprologus multifasciatus. Classification (NCBI taxonomy): domain Eukaryota; kingdom Metazoa; phylum Chordata; class Actinopteri; order Cichliformes; family Cichlidae; genus Neolamprologus; species Neolamprologus multifasciatus. The sequence continues at coordinate 5,676,331 of NC_140440.1, forward strand.
ACGAGGGACTTGGGAACACACGGGAAACACAGCTGACACAGATAATCATAACGAGACAGGGCAGGAGCAAACACAGCATGATGCATACTGATGGGAGACTGTCAAAGTAAAACAGGAAGTACACAGAGGCGCAGACAGGAGGGGAGGAGAGAACACGGGGAGAGCACAGACATAACGGGCTGGGGAAAACATGGAATAAAACACGAGGAGAGAAGAGGCATGTGGACTCACAGATACGTGGAGGGGGACACGGGGTAAATTCACGAGGGGAAATCTTATAAACTAAACTGAACAACTTAGGAACCATGGAATAAATAAAGAACAAAATACAAAAACACGAGAAAACTAAGAACGCTGGGTCAAAATGACCCAGGACCATGACAATATGAAGCCCCAAACGTCTGCACATTAATGCAAATACAGTGGAATCAGTGAATAATAGAGAATGTGGAGTGATTTGTGGTCCAGAATGTGTCCTACTTTACTCGGAATTGAAATACTTCTTGAAATTTTGTTATGTATATGATTTATGAGACTCCCAGTGTATTTTATCTATCACACCAAATAACTTGTTCAAGAACTCTTTCAATTTCCACAACATCTATATGAATATGCATTTGTGCGTTTCTTTGGGAATTCCCAAATAAGACAATTTTAGTTTTACTTAGATTTAGTGATAGTGTGTTCCTGTCAAACCATTTTTTAATTTTGCACATTTCTAATGTAATTTTTTTCAAGCAGCTCCTTTAGATTGCCCCCAGAACAAAAAATATTTGTGTCTGCAAATACAAATTTTAACATATCAGCCTTACAAATATAATTTAAATAAATAATAAATAATAATAATAAATTTAGAGTCAAGCAACCAACTTTCCCCATCAAATTCAGGAAATCCACAGAACCCTCGACATGTGTGAATTTGCAGGATAAAGGTTGATCTTTTGGCTGTATTTATGGACAGTAACATAATGAAGGTGACTTTAAAGATGAACTTTGTAAATGAAAATCCTGTTGATGATGCTGGGGTGTCAAGGGAGGTTTACACTGCATTTTGGGAGCAATTTATGGAACAATGTGCAGGTGAAACTGAACTGAGGCCAGACTTTTGTGAGGCAGGATGGCAAGCATGGATGGGGTCCCACTTCCTACCACCTAAGAACAACATGCAGCCTGCCATTGAAACAATGGCTCATAAGGCCGTTCTCCAAGAGCCAAAGTATATAATGGATTGCTTCTCCACACCCATGGCATGTCTGCAGCTGAAACTGTCAGGCAAGGAAAGTTTGTTGTCTCTGTATGAAACAAAGAAGGCCACAGGCAAAAGAGTAGTGCAGCTATTTAAAACAGCAAAATTGATGCTGTCTCAGGCAGAAGAGACAACCTTTAACCATCTTCAGCGTTATGTCAAAAACGCTGATAAAACAAAAGCTGAAAAAATCCTGTGCTTCTGCACTGGATCCTCCGTCATCTGTGTTGACAAAAGTTTGGTGTGCTTTAATGCTGAAACTGGGCTCAACATAAGGCCTGTTGCTCATACCTGTGGAGCCACCCTTGAAGCTCCATGCACTTACAGTTCTTATCCTGAATTTCTTTACTTTTTTTCTTTTTTTTTTTCGCCTGTCCCATTTGGCTCTTTTGCCATCAGAATTATTGTCTAAAGGAAACAAAAGACGCCCAAAGGATTTATTTTACCAAATGGACCATCCCGGCCTTGCCATATTGGTCTATTTGATTCACCTTTGTTTTTATTGTTTATTTTATTTTAATTTCACTTGCTATACATGGGATAGACTTGACTGGGGAAAAGAAAAGGGAGAAAGAAAGAGAGGTAGGGAAAGAAAAACAGCAGGGAAGAGGAACTGTGATAAAGGGCAAAAACCAACAAAACAAACAGACAAAAAACACATATATCAATCACCTGTTGAGAAAGAAAAAATGGAAAACAAGCAAAAAAAGAGAGTAATATAATAAACAACATCATCGCGGTGATCTATGTGAATATAACAGTAAATGCTAAATATTAAACATTATTTATGTATTCAAAAGGTTCCTTCATGAATGACCGAAAGGAGCCCAAGCGAGCCCCAGGCTCCAGGCCCCAACAAGTAGCCACCAAGGAGTGAGCCAGTGTGTACCCGAACGCCCACCCCCGGACACAAAGAACCACCAACGCACCGATGTCTAAAGGGACAGCTCACATCAAAATCAGCTGTACACATTGTCATTGTTTTGCCTTAGCTTTTGTTTTTACTCCTGCCATCAGCCTGAATAAAGGCTCGCTTTTGTTTAAAGTTCAGTGTCCTTTCTCTCATTGTGACACACATTTTCCTTTGGCCTGCTGTTATCCATCAACATTGTGTCGGTGTGAGTTGCCCAGTTTTGGGATATATTAGCTGTAGAGATGTCTTCCTTCTCATAAGTATAATGAAACTGGATGGTGCTTGCCTTGTGGTATAACATCTAACCCATGAAAAACAAGTCAGCTGATGGGGACACCAGTAATTTTATATCCAGTCACACTGTCATGCCCCTCACATCACATTTCCTTCTTCACAGTTCAAAAATACATAAAGACATTGCTACTAAGCATCAAGTTCAACTGGAATCAAGAGAAAGGTAGGCTTCTACAGTCAATGTGTCCAAAATTAGGCAACTTAAAACGATCTGGTTTAATGAATAGTACAGCTGGCAAGAAGAAAAATGTGTAAATTTGATTTAAGGGTGAAAGGTCCATTAATGTTTGTAAAGAATGTCACTTTATGGTTGAGAAAACAGCGATTGAAAATTAATGATAAGATCCTGTTTACCAATTCTATAAGCTGATGTGGCCTTTTTGAAACGTGGCCTATAAACATCATCTTGTAACAATAAGTCTTAGTCTGCTTGATTAGCTTCCAAAACATTTACTAGTTGTTTTGTTAAAAAGAATATTGCCATCACAAGTCTTTTTTAAAAGGATCTGACATATAGCTTATCTACATCTGATCTGTTTAAACTTGTTATCAGATTTAATATTTCTTGAATAATCAAGATTGTAGCCCAGGATTTCACACTGGATTAAATAATATATGTAGTTAATTAGAAATTTATTTTTTTAAATTTATTTATTTTTACAGATTATGCATTTCTACTGTCTACCCTTCTCTGTAATTAAAGTGCTTGGGAACACAGGCAGTCTATACACAGATATTGACACTATGCTTCTCTGTCAGTTCCAGTTTTGTTGTCTATCCTACATAGTCAGAAAAAAAGAAATTGAAAACATTTCACAGTTTGTCTTGTACTTCAAAAACGCATATCATTCTTACAGAAGTGAGAAACACTTCCAAAACAACATTTGAGTGAACTTGCTCTTCATCAACAGGACAGGTGGGTACAGAGAAGTTAACATCCAGCTGATAAAATCAGCTTCAGATAGATTAATTATCTGAAATAATAATATTTTTAGACTGAGAAACTTGAGTTTGCAAAAATGCCAAAGTGGCCCGGGCCCCCCTCAGGTTCTGATGCTCCTTAGTACAATTTTGTGTAGCCTGCCATGTCATGGTGGTGGACGGACTCAGGCGCAGACTGAGGTAGCACGGTTCAACAATACTATATTAATCACTCCGGTGTGCTATGTACACGTGAAGGGGGGGGGGGGGGGGGGGGTGACACCAGGGTCCCGGGGGATCAATAGGCCGAGGAAACACACTTCTTCATACTTGCTCCGCTCCTTGTCCAAACACTCCTCACACGAGCAACCCACTCACACTCACGGGGTCCAGGAGTCAAAACGGGCAGGTCCAGATAAACGAGGGTTACTCAATATTCCAGCGACGAATAGCTCAGAGCCCCAGCCTTAAGAAGAGCCAGAGATCAACTGCAAATCACTCGAGATCAGCTGCAGGTGCGTGGGCCAAGGGCAGGAGCCCAATCAGAGCTCCGCCCAGGCAGACAGGTAGGAGAGAGAGAGAGAGAGAGAGAAAACAACAAACACTTGTGGCCACACTGGGCTGGCCGGGGAGGCACAGGGAGCATGACATGCCAGTGTGACAGTTCACGTTATAGTATATATAAAGCAACAAAGCAAAACAGAATTTCTCTTCAATTTTAACCTGAAGACAATGAAGAGAGGAGGAGGCTCTTTGTCTTTGCTGGCTCCTTTGTGATGGCATCTTTACACTGTTCCTGCAGCAGGGCCTCAAGGCCGGTCCAAAACTCTTCTTGCTCTCCCCTTAAAAGACACTTTATATCCTTAAAGCGTGGGTCAAGCACAGTATCTGTCTTGAAACACTGATGGTTGAGTGTACATTGGGATAGGTCCTTTGTGAAGACAGTCTTAAATTTCACCATGTAGTTTGAGTCATCACCTCCATGGTGTGATGCAGGTGGCAGAAAGCAGGTAAAACCACTGAACATGACACGTATGTCTCACCTCCAAGAAGCTCAGTCACAAACCTGTAGTAGACAGTTCAAGAGAGGAATTATTAATCTACACAATAACTATCAACTGTAGAGGTTTTTGAAGAAACAGTAACAATAAGTTAAAAAATTGTTTATGTACCTGCATGGCTGAAGGACAGTCGCCAGCTTTTGGAGTTTTATCAGCTCTGATGGAGTTAAAATGACTAGCTTGTGCTTTTGTTTGTCTAAAGCAGCAAAAACTTCTTCAGTAGAAAAGAAACCATATTCAGCGTTGAATTCCAAGGTGTGGAAACATCCTGTATGAGATGGCTCTGTTGTAGCCACAGCTGCCCTGGGGCAGACTGGCAGAAGCGAGGCTGCCATATCGCGCCATCGGCCCTTCTGGCCAACACCAGTAGGCGGTAGGTGAAGTGTCTTGCCCAAGGACACAACGACCGAGACTGTCCGAGCCAAGGCTCGAACCGGCAACCTTCCGATTACAAGGCGAACTCCCAACTCTTTGAGCCACAATCGCCCCCAACAATATGTGCAGTGACTCCCATGTAATTAGAATTACTAATTGAAGTCCAATGATCGCCAGTAAGAGCCACAAAGTCTGCTTTCTGTAATGCATCTAATTTTGCTTGCTTTTCGGTGTCATAAAGCTGTTGAATTTTACTTGAAATAGTATTTTGGCACAGCAGTTGGAAAGTTGGATCACCTGACGCTAACTGTAGCACATTTTCTAAGCCCCATCTTCTACCACTGATAGTGGTCTACAGTCCAGAGCAATCCATTTGGCCAGAGAATTTGTGAGTTTGCCTGATGTTGATTTACTAATTTTGGTCCTAAAGTCAGTCGTGCCATCAAGATTGGGCTGCTGACACCTTTTTTTGATACTCGAACTGTGACTGCTAGCACTAACAGCTCCCACAGTTTCTGTGCTCGCTGCAACATGTTTTGCATTTAGATGGTACCATTGAAGTGCTTCGGTGGTATGCAAACTCCTTTTTGTACAGTTTGCACAAAACCACGCTTTTATCAAGGCTTCTGTCAGGTAGTTTTTTGAAATGAAATTTGACTCCAATCAAACCTAGCATCGTGCTTTCTTCTGATTCTTGCATTTTGTAACACTGATGTGTGCATCAGTGTGATCGCTGTATTGACAAAAGTTCCCCTTTGCTTGGAATGCAAAGAGTGATTAAATGTGTTATTATTATTTTTTGCGGGGTTTTTTTTTTTTTTTCAGATTAATTAATCGCAATTAATGCGTGGGAGTGTCATACATATGAACAGTATTAACAGAGAAAAAATATATAAAATGTACAAATATACAAACCAGTGTAAAAAAGTAAATATGTAATAAATAGTGTTATGTATGTACAGTCGGGTATTGCACATAGAATTTGGTATTGCACAGTGGTGGTTCATAGAGAAAATGGGAAAAATTTGGTGGGTGGAGTGGGGGGGGCTGTGTTATCGGTGCATGTGTGAGTTCAGGGTGGTTATGGCCTTTGGGAAGAAACTGTTTTTGAGTCTGTGGGTTTTTGTGCTGATGCACCTACAGCGCTCCAGGTTGAACATGTTGAAACCAGGGTGGGAGCTGTTATTGATGATGTTTGCTGCTCTGCTGAGGCAGCAGAAGGAATAAATGTCCATATATATATATATATATATATATATATATATATATATATGTGTGTGTGTGTGTGTTTTGTTTTTATTTGTTTTGGGAGGGGTTCTTTTTTTTTTCTCCATTTCTCTCTTCAGACCTTCAACAGCTTGTCTGTGGGAAAGAGGAGGCTCTGACAGACCAGCAGGTCTGTAAACAGGAGAGGAGCTCCAGTGTGGACCAGGAGGACCCAGAACCTCCACAGATGAAACAGGAACAAGAGGAACTCCGTAGCAGTCGGGATGGAGAGCAGCTGGAACTGAAGCAGGAGGCTGACGCCATCAGAATTGATGAAGAGCGGCTCAGACTGCTGGCAACCATCTGGAAACCCGAAATAAAGCTGCACAGAATAGGTCTGCAAAACTGTTTTGATTCACAGGAAGAAATAAAGGTCCAACTTCAATAAGCGACATGAATGCATTTCTTTTCTGTTAAATTTAACACTGAGTCTACATTGTCTAAGTCAAAGAAGACACTGAAGTCTGAAAACTAATTAAGCTGTGAGCTCAGTGATTTTTTGTGTTAAACTGTTGTTGCTCGTTTTCCAACTGATATTAAGTTGATGTCTGTGAAGGTTCTCAAACATCCAGGTTATTGTGGTCTAAGGAGCTTGGAAAGAAAAGCAGAATTGGAATTCTTTAAGTTGCTTGAAGACGTTTCATTAGAAACATTGGTCTACTCTGCTTTGTCAGGTAGGTCCTGTTCAAGAGATTTCTTGATTGAGAACAGGCGTGGCAGTAATCAGGCCTGGGTGTATCAGTGTGCCTGTGCCACTGATACATTGATACACATGTTAAAAAATACAGGTTGTGCACACCAAACAAGCCAGACAGGAAGTGATGCTATAATTATTCCAAACTTGTGTTTCTGAATATGAACATTTCTGAACAAACAGTTATTTCATTGCACTGCTAATGTTCTTATATAAAATGCAAAATCAAAATGTAAATGCGTTCCAATTGTGCAACAATGTGCGTGCCAGAAATATGTGGCGCTTATTAATGGTGATTAATAAGGTCGGTGAAATTCTGCTGTAAGAGTGAACCAGGAAGCTCTGGTACTCTGCTTATAACTGCTGGCAATTCTCTAGCTTTATGCTCTCCAAATAAATTAACAGACATAGTGGTACCTTTATTTTAATCCTGGTTCAAAAATGTTGTGCTGGATTTGGACACAAATCCATATCCAACAACTGGTACATGTCCAGCAAATAAGTGTCCAACCTGCAGCGTATTTATTTAGTTACAGGTCAAAAAACTCCATGTGCTTACAGGTAGGAGAGCACTAACAGTTAGTCATTTTCTATATTGTTTCTGCAATCAAAGTTTCGTCATCATCCCACGACCCCTCAACCTGAATGTAGGGAATAGACCAGCAAAATTTAGTGTAACTTAAAAACATGCAGAATTAGGCTACAAAAGGAAAAAGAAGAAGATTTTTCTCTGTGTTTGGGCCTTTCGTCCACACGTAAACAGCGTTTTCGATCACTGAAAACTGAGATGTTTAAAAACTCCTGCCAGGGTGAAGATTTTCAAAAACTTTGTTTTTCCATTTACATGTAGACGAGGAAAACGGAGATTTAATCACGCAACGTCAAAGGTGTGCACCATTTCTGACGTCACGCTGTGCGCCACGTTATTGTTTACATGAGATAAATTTCTACAATGGCAGATATAGACAAAATACAGTTACTGTCCCTCCATTTAGAAAGACAGAGGCGTCAGAGTGAACTTCTACATTCAACACAGACACTCTCACAAACAACTCCCGATGCCAACGTCGTCGGTTTTGAATAAATTAATTATTTACATTTGAAATGATGGAGGCACTTAAAAAGTAGCACAAAATTAGCTGCCTTCGCAGAAAAACAGAAAAGAAAAGAAAAAGGAAAACTTCTCTTCTCTTATCTTAGTACTTACGGTTTGCATAAAACCCCGTTCACTCTTTCCCTCCCAGGCTTCTAGACTTCTGATTGGCCAACATCTCTACACGGTTAGCATTTGGTGTGTTCTTGACAGCGTTTGACTGTGTTTTTGGCATTTACATGTGGACGGAGATATTTTTTTCAAAATGAAAAAGGAAAGTCTCCGTTTTCAAAAATATGTACGTGTGGATGTAGCCTAAAAAAGGAGCAGGAGGAATTCTGCAGCAGTCAGGATGGAGAGAAGCTGGGCTGAAGCTGGAGTCTGACGGTATCTGGGCTGATGGAGAGCGGCTCAAACTCCTGGCGACCATCTGGAAACCTGATAATTCTGATGAAAAGGAAACTGACCCCGTAAGCACTTTGCAGCTGAGTCGAGGGCTCGTGGAAATAAGGTTAGGAGGTGTCCGGCGTGAGTGCGCGTGCGGCCTGACATTCCATTTGGGACGTCTGACAGACTCATTAGTGCAACTCAGGGTGTGAGCAGCAACTCCTGTATACTAAACATAAGAAAAGTAATGTGTAGTGCTTCTTTTTTTTAAAACCAAGATTCCAGGGCTCATGCTTATATGGTTTCCTTTTATCTAAAAACAGGTTAGTTTAGCGATCGTGTAACTGTGTCCTTGACCTTTTTACCGGTTTGAGGGGTTGGATCCCTGGTCCAGATATTTGGGATGGTTCCAAATGCAAACAAAAGGATATTTTCCACGGTATTTCTTAAATGTGCATAAATGAGATCGGATGATGTCCAATAAAAGTAATAAACAATAAACGTAAATCTGTTTTTTTTACTTTGCAGACTCATTTACAGTGAAAGCGATAAAAAAAGATCGTGGCTTTAATGAGATTATGAACAAAATGCATTACATTTTGTTTTTTGCTACATTAACAACTTTTCCAACTCTGATTCTCTGCAGGACCAACACGGACATCAGTTCAGACGGCACACGCAACATGTTCAAGCATGCATGGAGGCCTTTCAATAAATATAAGAAGATGGTTAAGGCGAGAGATTGCTATTCTGTCTTTTACATCAGTACAAAGGGAGGACTAAATGCCAAAAAAGAGAAGTTTTTTTAAAAAATGACGCTTTAAAACAGTTCAGGTATCTTTGTGTTTACGGGGAGAAGGAAATAACTGCAGCCGAGGCTCTGAAAAGAGATGGTCGCTTCGTCGATGACCTGGGCTACTTTCAGCTGGTTAACATCAACGACGAACGTAAGACTGAGTGCACAGACATAATTGATCGTCTGGACAATTTTCCAGAGGGATCAGATACGGAAATAAAAGATGTAGCCATCCCAGGGCAGCAGAAACCTCCACACGCATCAAATAATGCAAAGCGCAGCGGTGGAATGACATCAGTCTTAGATGTAGCACAGCAGAATGGATTCAGTCTAAAAATGGCAATCAAAGAAACGGGCAGCAGTATTGACCGTAAGGAGGTTTACGATCTACTTTGTCAGCAGTATCCGCGTCTGAAACGATGGATGGAGAGTAGATTCCCTAAAAATTCTTTTCAGGAAGCACTGAAATACAGGAAGGAGACCTTTGGAAAGAGCCAACAGTCTTTTACTGAAATTCGCAGTGTTATGTTGCTGCTCGAACTGAGCGAGTCAGTTTGTCATAACTCATAACTGGTTCCTTCATAAAGCAAGGAACAGGCTTTGTGCTATTTGACAACTTTGTCTTGACCAACGCCCACTTATTCGACTGTAATAATTCTTGTATTTTTGAGAAGTTATCATGTTTCTGGTAAGTTACAATATTTCTGCTAAGTTCTGCTATGCTATTGTATTTCTGCCAAGTATTGTGTTTCCTCTAAGATATTGCAGTTCTGCTAAGTTATTACATTTTAGCAAAGTTCCTTTGCTTCTGCAAAGTTTTTACAATTTCTGCAACTTTTCAGCTTTTTCATCTAGTTTCAGCAGACAGCTTCAGCTTTACAGCATCCACACAGCATTTTCGCAGGAAATGCAAATTTTTCTAGTTCTAGTTTATCCTCACATTTAGATTTAGGTGGTTAGGCCTTCAATGGAGGATTATAACCTTTGGTTTGCTTAGATGAAGCCAAGTATGTGTCAACATGACCTGGTGAAAACTGCTTAGCTAGGCCTAACGATGTTTCACTATGTTATCTGCTAACTCTTAGGGTGTAGCAGGACGAAACTTCCAAGTGTCCAGCCCAAGTGCCTCCTGAAACATAGATAGTAAAGTCGTCCCTGCCTGGCCCGGCTCGGACAAAAGACCATTGTAACTGAAAAGATACAGAGAGTTTGGCCAGTGTTGTAAAATGGACGCTGCCACACCCCAAGGTTAGAGCTCTCATGACTGTAGAACTGTGATGTTTGATGTGTGTTAACTCTCCTGCATGCAGTAATTAAAATAGCTTGACCGCAGCTGACCTTGTTGCAGACTTTATTAACAGAAATTCCATCACAATCTGTACTCAGTTTTGGCAGATGCCTGAATTCAAAGTGCAGGAACTGGAAAAGTTGGATTAGAGCATCCCTAATTTATATAAAAAAGTGGTTTTATGCCCAAAAAATACAAAATAGTATTTAAATCAAAGCTGGTGCTAACTTTAAATGTATCCTAACTAGTGCTGTCAGTGTTCATCTTGTTAAAATGACGTTAACGCCGTGCGAGGGCTGCACGGCGTTAACGTCATTTTAACAAGATGAACACTGACAGCACTAATCCTAACCCTATATCTGTAGAAAAGCAAAAGTGACTTTTCTGGGAAAGGTAAATATTTTCAGGGTTACATTTATTTTTAGTAGTAATTACAGGAAAAACAACCAAAGAAAGCTCAGCGTAAAGCTTAGTAAACTCTTCTTTCACTATCATTTACCATCATAAACGTATAAATGTAAGACGCATTCGTGGCTTTAGACATTAACTAGAAACTACAAGTTTCTATTAATGTGTACAGACACATCAGTAGAAATAATCGGCAATTATCCATTCATCTAACTGAATAACAGATTGTAGACAGGTTGGTCCAAATCCAGAAAAAAGACCAGAGAAAAGAGTCTTCGTACAGATGAATTTCAAAATAAGAGCTTCCCTGTTACCCATCTCTGTTAAAATGCATCGCTGTCAGTGTTGGGGAGTAACGGAATACATGTACCGCCGTTACGTATTTAAAATACAAAATATGAGTAACTGTATTCCGTTACAGTTACCGTTTAAAAAGGTGGTATTTAGAATACAGTTACTTTGTTGAAATAAATGGATTACACGGCGGTACTTCCCTGTTTCATATTGTGGCGGGTCAGGACTGTTTGGGTTTTGTTTGACAGCTGTGATGTTCTGTTGTTCCAGGCTGCAGCGTTACAGTTGCCGTGGTTACAGGGTGACGCTCTCTCTCTCTGCGTGTTTCCTGGGTGAGAGAGCGCCTTTTTGTTGTTGTTGTGCTAAGCTAATAGGCAGAATGCTACAGGCATAGCTCTATGTAGCATCATAGGCAGTGTAGTCCGTGCTGCAGGGAGAATGGACTGCCATACTCGTTATGTGTCTGTGAGCGAGGGAGGGAGAAAAAGGAAAAGTACGAGCTGTCATGGAGCAAAAACGGGAGCTGGAAGCATGTAAATATAATAATAACCACTGCAGCCAAAAAGAGTGCCTGACGAGCCCAGTTGTAAGTAAGCCAGTGGTTCCCAAACTTTTTTTGCTGGGCCCCCCTTTGTTTACAAGAAAAATGTTCGCGCCCCCCCTCCCCGCACGCTATGGAACGCCAGGACTGCCATAATGAATTAATTAAATACACCATTAAATAATTAATTAAATGTGTCAATAATTAATTAAAATGGGAAATAATTAATTAAATAAATAGTTATGACACATGTAATTAATTAATTATTGACACATTTAATTAATTATTTATGTATTTCACATTTTAATTAATTATTGACACATTTAATTAATTATTGACACATTTAATTAATTAATTATTGACACATTTAATTAATTATTTATGTATTTCACATTTTAATTAATTATTGACACATTTAATTAATTATTTAATGATATATTTATTTATTTCATTTTGGCAGTCCTGGCGCCTGGCTCTCATCATGAAATAATTTTATCTGTCAACCTCACCCATCAAACGCAGGGGGCGGGGTTAACGCTGATCGACTCAAAACCATTGCTTTGGCCTGGTGGCCATTGTTTTTAGCACACAACAACCAGCATGTGGAAACTAACAGAACTGAACTTTGAAAACCCTGTTTATGTGTGTCACCAAATACAGTTTTAATATTTTTTTAGCCGAGAATGTAGTGGTTTAATCCTCATGTGTCTGGTCGGTTTCTCAAGATAGAGCCTCTTTGCAAAAGTGCTTCGATGATTTCGGAGATGTCTGCCCAGTCTCACGGCAAAGCGTGGATAGACCCGCTCGCCTCACAAGCAAACGAGCTGTTATTACCACCGACAAAGCTCAGGCCCCGGTACACAGCTGTAATAACCCCCGCTGACACGGACTTCTTTTACTGAGGTTATATTTATCAGGGTTTTATTTCCTGATGTTCGTCATACATGTTTCAGTATAATTCTGAATTATAACTAACATTAAAAACATGTTTAAGGAGGAGAGAGAGCAAATAAATTCGATTAACAGCTGATCTTTGGGTTTTTGTTCAGTAATCAGTGTGACCTGTGTATAAACGCATAAAAGAGATAACGTTGGTGTTTCCTCATGTAGTAACTGCTGGCTTTAACTGTACAAAGGTTGTTCGAAACTATGACACACATACAGACTTCATGATGTTCGGCTAATATTTTTATTGTGAATATTAATCATGAGGGTAAATGGACCTGTACACCACAGAGCGAGGTCAGCATATCCACGATATCTTCAGCTCTCTGAGGTAACACAGAGTTTCCCAGCTGACTAATCTAACTGTCATCTACGAATAATTCACGGGTCATATCAATATGATTTTACAGAAAAGCATCCTTAGTACTGCCAACTATTCCAGAGACGTGAAAATCTACAGCATAAAGAACACAAAAATATAGCAGTCTAACGCAACACTGTAACAGAGATGAACGCGTCAGTTTGTCAAAGTGGAATGAAAGCGATTGGTTGAACAGGTGTTCGTGATCTGTGTTTTCTGCATTTTCATCAGCGTAAGAGACTCAGCAGTTATAACAGTTATACATTTAATAAATTACCAAATGAACGCAAGAAACGAGCAAACCTGTTCCGACAATTTGAGTTTGTATTCCCTCAGCTGCAGACTGTTTAAATGTTTGAGAGGAAGATTAGATATAAAGCAATCGTCAAACATAGACTCAGTCTGCGTTCACATTTGATATGAGGCCAGGACGGATAATGGCTGTGTCCTGTTTTAAGATCATACATGTAAAATTGTTGTCTGACCTCCGTCGATCCAGCCGCTCAGAGTTAACTGAAGTTAACCTGGATAAATTATAGTTAAGGAGTATCACAGATAACACCCACGTGAGCTGTGTGACTGTTCACCACTACACTGAAATCAGTAGGCTATTACTGAAATACACGTGCTATTTCATAAACTATGATATAAATACTAAAGTCCTACTAACATGTTTAGTTTTAAAGGACACCTTCCTGCCTTATTAGCAGTATTAGTTTTCTTCTAACATCCAGAAGTCTGCACCATGTGTTTCATAGTTTGTAACAAACCTTTGACAGTTAAACATAACATGACCGAAAAAGCAAAAAAATAAATAAATAAATAAAAAGAGAGAGAGAGAAAAAAATCACACAAATTATATGTTAACCTCATTTATTTTTAGTTAAGTAAACTCTAAAAATTCTAACAGATCGCTGGTGCTTAGAAAACCTATTAAAAACAGATGATATAATATTTCTGTCCAGGTTGCAGTCTGCATTATGAACATGTAGTTGGAAACTCTGCTCCTCTCGGTGGAAATGCGCCTTCTCTTTCCTCTTTGTATAAAAACATTTTAAAAGTCAGTTTAATCTCAAAATTTACTGTTAAATCCAAAACACACCAGATAAAGAAAAGCGAATGGTTCAGTCTAACACATGTGCCAGTGAACCATTAAACGTCTGTAAAACTGTGCAGTTATGAAACGTAACTTTAACCTCAGCCAAACCGATTTGCTCAGTTGTAAATAAAACAGCGAAGTAAACGTGACCCGACAGACAGAACCTGAGTGAATTAAGTCCAGCGTTTAACTACTGAGAGCTAAAACTCAGCTGAGGTTTCAAAGCTGTGCCGGTGATTGGACATCAGCCGCTGATGAAGTGGGTTCGCCAATAAAGTGCTCTGTTGGGAAACAAGCTCCAGCAGCTCTGCGCTCGGGAAAAACTATATTTACTTATCTTGTGCAGAAAAATGTGCTGACGTTGCGTAATATCGAGCACCGGCTGCCCAGTTAAACTGTGACTATCACCAGATAACGTGGGCGTGTTTCTTGAATTAGCAGCAGGTGTTAAACAGCTGACAGGTGAGGAGGAGGATGCATGCAGGTAAACTGAGGGTCTGTTGAGCTGATCGCTGGTTTCGTGAGAAAAATGTCAGCTCGTTCTTTATGTTACAGAAGCACAGAGACACAAGACCAGGTGGAAAGAGACGATCGTTCGGTGAAAATGAGAATCTGCGAATGCAACACGTGGAACACGGAGAGTGGAATATGTAAACAAACCGGTTAACGTAACCCCCTCGGTGCACTCTGCATGCTGACTGTTAGCAGAGCTACTGAAATCTCTGAAAACATCTGAGCACCTTTGCAAACATGTATAGAACATGTTTGCAAAGGTTGACAACCTGACCCGACATGTGAAGATTACAACGCGACATTCGCGGCTAAAACACGGTTAAAAGTGTAGTTGGTGACAGAAAAACGGGGTATTTTAAAACTACACCACCAACATTGCTGCCTGTGATTTGAAATGCATTCTGGGATACCTGGCTGCCCCAAGTCTACACAAGCAATCGATTATCTAGGATCGACCTGTTTTGACTTACTTTGCACGGCAACCAATCAAATGTTAGAGAAGCTGCATGGGCAGCGTTAACCCCGCCCCCTGCGTTTGATGGGTGAGGTTGACAGATAAAATTATTTCATGATGAGAGCCAGGCGCCAGGACTGCCAAAATGAAATAAATAAATATATCATTAAATAATTAATTAAATGTGTCAATAATTAATTAAAATGTGAAATACATAAATAATTAATTAAATGTGTCAATAAATAATTAATTAAATGTGTCAATAATTAATTAAAATGTGAAATACATAAATAATTAATTAAATGTGTCAATAATTAATTAATTACATGTGTCATAACTATTTATTTAATTAATTATTTCCCATTTTAATTAATTATTGACACATTTAATTAATTATTTAATGGTGTATTTAATTAATTCATTATGGCAGTCCTGGCGTTCCATAGCACGCACGCGCGCACGCACAAATCCTCCAACCACACACACCCATATTTTGCTCCATTGCGGTTTATTTCACACCTCAAACATTTAGTAAAAAATTAAGCAAATACAAGTAATCTGCAATAAATTACAAGTAGTAAGAAAATTAACTACTAACTCTTTTACGCTACGTCCACACCTACACGGGGATTTTTGGAAACACAGCTGTTTCGTCCACACGTAAACGGCGTCTCGATTCACCGAAAACTGAGATTTTTTAAAACTCCTTTTTTTGCGTTTACGCGTGGACGAGGAATACAGAGTTAGTCGCGCGACGTCAAAGGTATGTGCCGTTTTTCATGTCACGCTGTGCACCACGTTATTGTTTACATGAGATGAATTGCAGAATGGCAGATAGAGACACAATACTGTTAATCTGACTATCCTCAGGTTTTACATGCTTACATTTACACATGCAGTTACTGTCCCTCCATTTACAAAGGCAGAGGCGTCAAGGTGTGATTATTTTATGTGTAGTTGTTTTTTTTCATGTGTAATAATATTGAACATTGCTATCAATAAATTTTTCAAAATGGGTTCAAAAACATAAACAGCTGTGGGATCAGCCCAGCGCTGCTCCCGACACAGGGAAAACCAATTCTGCAGGGGAGACCTACCTCGGCACTTGTGCAGGTGAAGCCAAAGGGAAGATATGCTTCACCATATTTTCTAGTCTTTGGCTTAGAAGTTGGAAGTTGGTTTGGAAACATATTCAGCTATGCTTCATCTCCTGCTTTGCGTTTCTGTGGCCGCCCCGTGCTAGCAGTGTCCAAGCGTTTTGTTTCCCCCCCTCTTTCAAGCTGCGCCCCCCCTGCAATGGCTCTGCGCCCCCCGTAGGAGGCGAGCCCCCTCTTTGGGAAGGTATGAAGTAAGCTATTAAGACTCCACTGTAAGCTGTGTTCGTGTTTTCTTCCGAAACAATAAGTTCAGTTGGAGCAGCCTTTCAACGCCTCTCTCTGTCTCTCGCAAGCAAAGTTGACCCAGACAACAAAGTAAAGCTAGTTTTCAGCTACAAGCCGACACGGAACCCAATGTATTAGCCAGAGGTCCCTTTACTACGGTTCGGAGCTGCGAACCTTCAGTACAGTAATAAACAGTGTTGGGACTAACACGTTATTAAGTAACACGTTACAGTAACTACGTTATTATTGTGGTAACGAGCACGGTAACTAGTTATTATGCCAAAACCAGGAACACGTTACTCGTTACTGGCATTTAAATAGGCTTGTTATTCGTTACTTCATGTGGTGGCTATCGCGGAGCTTCCACAGATTCAGTAACATTAGCAAGTGGTGGAAGCCAGCAGGTGGATGAGGTAAAGGCAGTGTTGCCAACTTAGCGACTTTGTCGCTATATTTAGCGAGTTTTCAGACCCCCTAGCGACTTTTTTTCCAAGAAAAGTCGCTAAAAAAAAGATGTGAAAGCGCATATCTCTTTTACTCTAACCAAGCAGCGGGTGCTGTAACGCAGTCAGTTCTTCTTTTACTCTTATGCTGTTTTGTGGATCAGGTTTAAAACTACTAATAAACACACACACACAAAATAACTCCACCAGAGTGCCTATTTCGGGTCACCTTTGCCGGTCCAAGCCCGGATTAAGGAGCAGGGTTGGAATTGTGACATTACAAAAATCAATAATTGCTAAAATAAATTTAATTTGTAGTTCTAAATAAACTCTAACTGCATTTAGGACGTTTTTTGCTCACTTTATGTCTCGTCCACGATGCTATTTCTCTCTCCAGCAGCGTAGGTTACAATTATATTAGCATGACCAATTATGCAAATTAGGTGATGACGTCATTTAGCGACTTCTAGCGAGTTTTAGGACAACCAATAGCAATTTTCCTTACTGAGGAGTTGGCAACACTGGGTAAAGGGGAGGCAAGAGGAGAGACCTGAAGCGGCCGTTGGTCCGAGTGTCAGGTGAACTGAACTTCAGGTAAGAAGTTATGACCTGCAGTGTATCTGAGTCAGATATAAACCAAGTTTAGGTGGAATTTATTTTCGTTATGCTGACTTTTTCGTACTGCGTACTAGCTAGCATGACGGAGTTTCTATACAGCTGGGTGGGTGCTATGTTACTGATGTTGAACTTTATTTTATTCATAGGTTAGTTATTAGAGTTGCCAACCGTCCCGTAAAAAACAGAATCGTCTCATATTCAGACAAAATATTACGCGTTTCTTATTGAGGTGAAAAGGAACATTTTGTCCCGGACTTCAGCTAGAAAAGACACAAAGCTGGATTTATTCTGTGTTTACGCTGTCAGCTGCCTCTTCTTCTCTCATTCTCTCCACTCCTGTTTCTACTTCAATCATAAAACTGATCAGTGATCAGCTGATCGCTTTTCTCTCTTGTTTATTTATCGCCCACTTTGCGCCAGAAACAGGAAACCAGCGGATGTCGCGCTAAACAACAGCAGCACGTTTAAGCTTGATCAGCTGTTGTTAGAATTTATTTAATATTAATTTCTAGTATCAGCTGATGTTTGCTGGAGCCACAGCTGTAAAGCTGCTGGTCATGATGTCGGTTTGGATATGTGCTGAGAGGGAAACATGAAGATGAAACCAGGAGATGTCCTTACTGAATCATCAGAGCTGAACAGGTGATGGAGAAACAGGTTTACCTTTTAGGTGACATGAATGAGTTGAAGGGAAGTTATGAACTGTTTCTGAGAGACAGATAACCCCAGGATCCTTTTTTAGGTAGCTGACAGCTGGTAACTGTGCAGGGGTGGATCTAGCAAAGTTTTGCCAGGGGGGCCAGGTAGGGCATTAACAGGGAGAGGTGGGCACAAAGAAATACTTTTCTTTCTTATTCTCATTTAAAATGTCTAGCTTTTAAAAAATAATTATCTGAATCTTACAACAAACGATTGATAGATTGATGCAAATATACCATCAAGACAGTGTACATCACTGTCACAACAGCGTTTGTTTTCATTCAAAGGCTTTATGATTTTTCCTATAATGGTGGGCCGGTCTCTAGTCAAAACGCCCGGGCCGATTTTTTGTCCCAGTCCAGCCCTGTATGCAGCTCATCTGCAGTGTGGTGTTACCTACATCTTCCTATTCAGAAGGCAGAGTTTCCGAGTTCTGAGTAAAATCGAAAGCACCACGACTGCAGTTTTTGTGTTGGATGTAAAAAGCAGGCTAGAATCATGGCGGCGGTCAACGACGGTCCAGGCGTGGGATTTCTGTCATGGAAATATGCACATTATCTTTTCCTTTCTATTGGTAGGTGGCACAGTGCACTTGTGGCAAGTAAGCAAGCTAGAAGACTGGCAAACTTGCTGGGTATCCAGTTACAGAAGCAACACATTAACAAGAGAATTCTGAGTAAAACCAAAGTTACTTTCTCTAGTAACTAGTTACTCTGAAAGTAACGAGTAACTTGAAGTAACTGAGTTACTTTTGATAGAGGTAACTAGTAATGTAACTAAGTTACTAATTTAAAGTAACTTACCCAACACTGGTAATAAATCACAGCAATAGTACATTCACGAAGTTATAAACAGCATGATAATATATTAAGTAATCCAAAGTATTCAGAATACGTTACCCTCATTGAGTAACGTAACGGAATGCGTTACAGAATACATTTTGGGGCATGTATTCTGTATTCTGTAATGGAATACATTTTAAAAGTAACCTTCCCAACTAGGGCTGCCACGATTAGTCGACTAGTCACGATTACGTCGACTATCAAAATCGTCGACGACTGATTTAATAGTCGACACGTCGTTTGAAGCTTTGTAAGATCACAAAAGACGCAGGAATAAGTAGTAGGATTTAAGAGTGTAATAACGGACTGAAACAGAAGATGGCAGCACTGCATGTACAAGGATGCCAGCTGCCAGTAAACCCCAAAGAAGAAGAAGCTGTGTCCCAGAATTCATAGCGCAGCCCAGCTCAGTTTCCAACAATGGCGGCAGCTAGTTAGTTTTAATATTACTCTTATTATTCTTTCTGGGTCACAAAATAAATGTTTAACATATTTTCAGGCGAGAATGTAACTGTATAAACCTCAAATATCTGCTCAGTTTATCAAGACACCACATATTTTCAAAAGCGCTCCGACGCTTTTGGTGACGTCTGTTACCCACTAGCTCGATAGCTAGCTGGGGGCTAGGCTAACTAGAGCCGTGAGAACACCGGACTCCCGGCAAATCGTTTTAAAACCCACCGCCGTCTTTCGCTACTCAGGTTAAATATATATAAGTCACTTAGATAACTTAAAAATGTTATTGTTTGGCTTTTTTTAGTATTTTATTTGTTCCTGAGTAAATCGGTTTGGCTGAGATTAAAGTTATAGTTTTTACACAGCTGAATAAACGTCAAGCAGACAACTGATTATCAAGTGTGAGATGCTCGAGAATATACTCCGGTGTCCCGTTATATTTTAGATAGCAAGGAGTTTATTAAAGTTCACCGAAACAATCTGCAAATTTCATTAAAATTTAATAAACTATCATCTTGTCTTTATTTTTAGTTAGCACATATCTGAAACACTTAAAGCTGTAAGCTAATGATAGTTATATAAGAGCAGATGCATGCTTGTGCAGTACGTTTTTCGTCCAATGGATGCATGATCTGATTAGTCGACTAATCGCTAAAATAATTGGCGACTAGTCGACTATCAAAATAATTGTTTGTGGCAGCCCTATTCCCAACACTGATCGCTGTTAATATGTTAAAAGTTCACAGAGACTTTTCCAGCACAGACAACCTTCCACATTTTGTTTTTGCATATGTTGCGTATACATGAAGTCGCAGAGCTTTATCAACTTTTGAGAGAAAAGTTTTCTTCCTTAAGCCTTCTCTAATCTCAGATGACTAATTTAACAGTAAGCGAACAGGCAGAATGTGACTGCCAGCGTTGAAAAGAGGATAAAGAAAGTTGAATTCTGCCTCGGCCATCAGCACCGCTCCTCCTGACCTGCACATGTTTGCACTCGCAGGGCATTTGTTCTGCTTGTCAAAGTCGCCATCCAATTGGGCGCCGCTCGTATTAGAGAGATCAGTGTATTTGCATGTCTCCACGATGGCTGCCTCGCTCGTTTCTCTTTGTGAATATAAAGCAGACAGAACTTAAAGCTGAGAGGTTTCATTACCGAGTCTATCGCAGCCGTGCAGTTCTGCCACACAAATTAAATTGTGCCACTTTGTTGAGCACCGACCTCGTCTTCATAACTGCAGCTTCATCTAAGCAGCCGTCAGCCTGCAGAGAAACTTTCCACCAAACGGGCGTTGTGAGATTCACCTTTTTACATTTTCTGTTAACCTGCAGCTCAAACAAACCTAAAAGCGTCTGTTAGCTTTCATTAAAAGGTTTCAGGTCTCACTCGGGAAGCAAAACGTGACGAAATCTTAATAAGACACAGCTTAACGACAGAGATTTTCAGTTATTGTGAGATATGTTGCTAATTGGGAAAAATGAAATAAAAGCATAACACAGCCAGGAGGTTTAAATGGGACGCAAAACCTGAAATATTCTCCTGCAGTGTTGTACATACAGGATGGAAAGTGAAACGGGGGTGAGTCAGGAGTTAAACTGACAGCTTACAGGTGACGTGATGAGAGCGAAGGATATTAACGTACATATGAGGCAACCTCAGCTAACTGGAGTCCTGGGACCGTTTTGTGCTGTTGGAGTCTTTTGGAGCATTTTTAATGACATCATCTGACCAGTTATTATTTTTATTAACATTTAAAAATAAGCTCTCAAGATAAAAAATCTCACAAGAGTGTCCTGGTCAAGAAGGACAGCAGTACGATCATAGGTTTCATACATTAATAGCACATAAACATACAAATCCATAAACCGTAAGTACAGTGAAAGAGTAAAGAATAAACTAAGACTTATAAATGTCAGCATTAATAAAGAATATATCAAGTGGTTTAAAATTGCATTCAATTCATTGACATCAGTTCCTTCAGTTTTAGTTTATTCTGCAGCTGATTCCAGGAGGATGGAGCAGCAGATTCGAATGATCTTTTTCCAAATTCAGTGTGAACCTTTGAGACAGATTTAAGGAATAACTCTTGGGACCAATGACAATGACTCCCCAGACGTTTTTGATTATTGTATGTCTGTAAATAAGACGGGAGCAAACCTAGAATAGCCTTACAGATAAGAAAATACCAGTGGTGGAGTCTACGACATGACAGAGCAGACAACGTACAGTGGTGAGTAAGAGCTTTAGAATTTATAATGGATCTCAGTGCTCCATGACAGACAGGATCCTGCACATGTAATCATTCACATGCATGCATATAAACAGGGGTGCACATAAGTGGTCCGCAGGTGCGCATTCGCTGTCAAAATAAAAGACGCGCACCAGATATGAAGTTGCAACGCGTGTTTGCATACATAAGATTTTCTGGAGGAGGACAGACATTTGTTTAGAACTTTTAAAGATCTCGAAGAAGCAAGCTCCTTTAAGCAATTACTTTGGTGTTCCTTCACCTACAAAGAAATGTCAGGAGTCCGAACCGCAAAAGAAGCGCGTATTCTCGTAAAAGGGGTTGCAGGAGGTGAGCTGGCTTCAAACAAATGAGGAACGCACAGAAATTTGGTGCAAAATATGCCGTGAAAATCCCACTCTAGCAGACAAAAACAGTGCTTTTTATGTGTACGCAAATGCTTTGCAACTTCTTATCTGGTGCGCATCTTTTATTTTGACAGCAAATACGCACCCGCGGACCACTTATGTGCAGCCCTGCATGTAAATCACATTGCCATAATCAAGTATGGACATAAATGTCCAAACAAATCTCTTTATTTCCTTTAAAGACAAGCTGGACTTTATTATAAAATAAAAACCAACATGGGTGATGTCATGAGGGCTACTCCCATCTTTTATATACAGTCTATAATGTTCTTTCTTTAAGTTTCTTCTTCACTGAAATAACAAAGTTTAAAAAAATAAAATAAAACAAAGTATGTAATTTGTTTAAAAAGATGCTGTTTATCAGCTCTGCGCAGCCTCAGTAGCATCTTTGAAGAAGGCAGCAGGCAGGATGCTCCGGTGTGGGTTTGCCCTGCTTTGACGTCTTCTGCACGCTGTCCTGGTAGAGAGAGGGTGGAGGTGTTTCATAGAGGAGAGCCCTGCCGCCCTCTGAAGGCTTTATTACTGCACCGCATTACACAGAGAAAAAAATATTAATACATTATATAAAATTAATTAAAAATGATAAACAGAAAGAATTTTATAGGAAAAAATGAATAAAGACAAAAATAATGTCAGAAAGGGAAATAAATGTCCATTTAAAAAAGAGATACCTCTAAAATATTAATAATAAATGTTTGAACTCTGAATACAAGATGTCATAATGGTAATATAAATTAGAATTAAAAATTTCACATATTAATAATGTGTAAAAAGAATTAAAATAAATAAAATGTCTGTAAATAATAATCAAAGGTCTGTAAAATACTGTTAAATAATCCCAAACATTTTTTTAATTAATACAATTTACCAAAATAAATAAATAAATATCTGAAAATTTTAAAAAACATAATTTCATAGTTTTGAGGCAAACAAAAAAACAAACCGATTAACTGATGATTAATGTTGTATGAAAAGTTATTTTTAATAATTACGTGCGGAGTGCATGTGCATAAAAAATGTATGAAAATACATAAAATGTGTAAAAAACATTAACAAAAATCCTGCAAAGTAGAAATGAAGTAGAGGTCATTTATTTTCCAGCTGCCTCGCTTTGAATTCCCGCCTTTGGAGACGTTTTTCTTTCTTTGGACTCATCATGATAACAAGCGCTGATATGTCACAGTGCAGCTAATCTCAGGCTTTAATCCCAGTAACACATCACCTCCGTGCTGCATCGCCTGCTCCTCCTCGGTCTGATCTCTATTCGATCAATCTGTGACGGCTCTTCCTTAGTTAATCACTTCATTCACTGACACCTCGACTTCTGTGAGGTAGCTGATGCGTGGCTGACCTCAGCAGACCTGTGCGAGAGTTCAGTTCATCTGTTTTCAACTTTTTGAATTCTTCTTTGCTCATTTTAATATTTTTACTGCATTTAAACTTCTTAGATTTGGATTAGAGATGTGTTTTAATTCATAGACAAACAATATATTAACAACTTGAACATACTGATAAGATGCCTTTGTTTTTTCCCACCTTTTATTGTTGCACTGCTCTAAAGAGCACACCAGGACTTTTAACCTGTAAATGGAGCTTATGTAGGTGAGAGCGGTGTGTCATGTATCATTCTGGTGTTTATCATTTTAATGACCACAAATTTACTGTGGTTCCTCCACAACAATAAGTTAACACAACAAAACACACCTGTCACCTTCTTGTCTTCTGAAACTGGAATGAAATGTTCCCTTTAAGGCATCATTGGTCAGCTTCTGTTTTAACTGTGTAAAATATATCAAAAGACTTGAAGAGTATAAAATGCTAAAAAGCTTTAAAGGAGGGGTGGGTTTTAATAATCGGTTTATCGATTAAAATCGATTCTAGCTTGGATAATGTGATATCATTCATTAAAATCCTGAATTGATTTTTTTATATAAATTTATTTTGCCCAAAACGCCAGAATCTCAGGTTAAACCTCACAAAATTGAAACCACCAAACAACTAAAACAGTAAATGAGAGCAGTTACACCGATTCTTCACAAAGATGTAAACACAAAGCGCGGACCCGCTGACACATCAGAATCAGTGAGATGTCACCTTTCTTACCCGACTGGACATGGCAGGGGCTGAAAGCCGACAGCTCGCTGATTCTGATGTTTCGGCGAGTCCACGCTTTTTGTTTACGTCCTTTTTGAGCTAGATTCAGAAGCTGTAGGTTTTATCTCTCTCCAAACAATATTGACTGAACCAGCAACAAAAGAAGATCCAAAATGTGCACGTTAGCATATGCTACTTCCGGTGCGGAAACTCCTGTGGGGAGCTTTGTTTCCGGTGTCCTATTAGCGCCTTGTTTACGGTCCAAAACAAGTTAAGCAAATGAATGAATCAATCGGCGATTTACATTTCTATAGATGTCTTGGGCATTTACCCAATATATCTGTAAATGATGTTCATTGACTTGTCTATATTTTTCCCCCGCGCCTCAGAGCAAAAGAGAAAAGGGATTCAAATGTTATATTTCTCAGCTGTCCGTCGTTTATCGCAGGTGTTATGTTCTAAAAATAACCAGCGATAGGAGAAATCAAGTAGCCAATTTTATTTTTTGATGGTGCAAAACGTTTCGTGGACATCGTGGACATACAATACTGCACTTCAGAGTCACACTGCTAGCTATTGATGCAGCAATTCTGTACTGTACAGGAGAGACGTCACGGAGGAGATCGTCTGCAGCTATCGGGACGCAGGACACAATGTGACGTAAAAAAAAAAAAAAGCATGCAAACTTGCACTAAAAAATCTGCGAAACAGCGAGGTGAAAGGTGAACCGCGTTATAGTGAGGGACCGCTGTAATTTTGAAGGTAAGTCACAACATACCCTTCGTAAATACTAATGTATAGAAACCCTTACCAGCAATCATTCATTTTTTGTGTGGCTTTTTTTCACGGTTTGTTAACATGCTGTGTAGGGGTGTACTTGACGAGCTGATATCAGCATAATGGGGGAAATATCTGGTTTGACTATTCTTCACCTGTAGTTTGAATGCTGAACATTTGCCTGTTTAAATCATAAGACCAGTCACTATACAGAGATGTGTTGAGTGATGTAAACAACTGATCGATCTCAACTCGATCTATAGTATATCTTCGCAGTAGCGATTGACCGCAAAGTAAAGCTACTGGAAATGTACAACCCCACATCCGGTCTCAAACCAGGAAGTTAGCATTTTCTCGTGCACAGTGTTGCCAACTCCTCAGTAAGGAAAATCGCTATTGGCTGTCCTAAAAGTCGCTAGAAGTCGCTAAATGACGTCATCGCCTAATTTGCATAATTGGTCATGCTAATATAATTGTAACCTATGTTGTTGGAGAGAGAAATAACATCGTGGAAGAGACATAAAGTGAGTAAAAAACGTCCTAAATGCATTTAGAGTTTATTTAGAACTACGAATTAAATTTATTTTAGCAATAATTGTTTTTTGTAATGTCACAATTCCAACCCTGCTCCTTTATCCGGGCCTGGACCGGCAAAAGTGTCCCGAAATAGGCACTCTGGTGGAGTTACTTTGTGTGTGTGTTTATAAGTAGTTTTAATCCTGATCCACAAAACAGCATAAGAGTAAAAGAAGAACTGACTGCGTTACAGTCAGTGCGGGAGCAGCGGCTTCATGCGCGATTCATTTGCAGTTCGGACACACAGGTGTGAACATCTCCTGCCCTGATAGCAGCTGGGGGAGGACTATCCTCCACCTGTGAGCGCTTTGGCACGGGCGAGGTGCTCACGGCAGCACCCGCTGCTTGTTGAGAGTAAAAGCGATACGTGCTTCACGTCAAAAAGACGTCATAAATATGTCTCCAATAACACCAGAAAAAGTCGCCAGATTTGTCGCTAGTCGCTTTTTAGAAAAAAAGTCGCTAAGGGGGTCTGAAAACTCGCTAAATATAGCGACAAAGTCGCTAAGTTGGCAACACTGCTCGTGCACAGAGTCTATTCCATTGACTGTAGAAAACATGGACGACGCGACAGGTCCCCAAAAATGAAGCCAAAACGTCTCTATCGCCCCCTGGTGTCTGGCTGCAGTATAGGTCATAAACCCCGCCTCCTCCATGTTAGCGGATGGGACTGGGGTCAGACTAAAATAAATTAATTCTCCTTAGATAATTTTTTTCCAAAGATTCTTTCTTTTGTTTTCAATAGTTCTCATCACGCTGATTGATGTTCAAGGGGTCTCCTTTCCCATAAGTTTGATTCTAATTCCTACCGCGGTGATGTTAAATTGGGGTGAAACGTCATCATAAGAGCTTTGACTGACAGCTGCAGTCACGGAGAAACTTGCGT
Source organism: Neolamprologus multifasciatus (assembly GCF_963576455.1). Classification (NCBI taxonomy): domain Eukaryota; kingdom Metazoa; phylum Chordata; class Actinopteri; order Cichliformes; family Cichlidae; genus Neolamprologus; species Neolamprologus multifasciatus. The sequence continues at coordinate 5,702,706 of NC_140440.1, forward strand.
ATCTCTGTTCGCGAATAGCAGATAGAGCGTAGGGTCTGAGAGGAGGACCGGCGTTTACGCTACGAAAACACGACCGAGTGTTTTAACCTGACAGCCTGAGGTGTTCTTCAGTAAACTGGACTACCCGACAGAAGGACCCGAGGCCCCGCTGCACTTTTTCGGTAAGTTAAATGTGTTTGTAAGCTAATCCGTAACTACCGTCCATAGCTAGCTCCTGAGACCTAGCTAGCTAAAATGAGCACTCGGCTGTCAGGGTTCGTTTAGCTAATCTGTGCAGGTGAATGAATTTACTGAAGAAATCAAGAGAAACGCCCCGGGCTGCTCAGTCACTAATTACTGTTACTGTACTTTTATTACAAGTATTATACTGTAAAAGCAACAGGCTGCACCCTGCTTCAGCTCCTGTGCAGAGCTGAATATTAAATATGTGCAAACAACAGCATGTTTTCAGTCTCTTGCCACATCTGTAAAGACAGAAACAATTTTTTTAAAAGCTTGTACTTCAGTAACTCCTCATTAATCAGGAACTATGGATTAAAGTACTGTAGTGTACTGTAATACTGAAAAAATGTAAGAGAAGAACTAAAGATCCTGAGTGTGTGAGGACAGAAGAATCAGCTTTAGTTCAATATTGAGGGATAAAATTTATTTAAAATGTATTTATTTATATCTGAGTTTGATGGTTCTGTTGTCTTTGTGATTACAGGAGCTGCCCTCAGATTCAGACCTCAGCCCCATCGAGTGACAGCAGACAGATCATCCAACATGTTCATATGTTAACTGTAAAATGAACTGATGAAAACAGTACAAAGGTTAAAGTACCACACGTACTGTAGTGAAAGCTGCAGCTGTTTTATAGAGATTGAAAATGTGACGTCATTCAAGGGTAAAACCGCAAAGAATTCTGGGAACTCGTGGCAAGAGGTACTAGCGCACGCAGGCTTTCAATTGAAATCAGTTACACAGCGATAAAAAGAAACACAAAAAACTGTCAAGAAGCTGTTGTATTATTAACTGCAATAGCCGGTCACATGACAGCCACGGGAAGCCGACGGGTAAAGAGATCGTTTTTTTTATCGGATTACATCGTTGAAGAGAAATTATTCGAGCCATGTTTCTGAAGTAAAAAGAGGCGACAGATGGCCTGGATTACAGCCATTCAAAGACCAAATATAACGTCCCAGAACACTCCAGCTCACAGGTTAGTCTGCTCCAAGCATTTCCACAAAGGTCAGTGTTTTGTTGTAGTTAATACGTCATTTTTCATAACATAATTGGTTATATAGGATACAAGCAAGTCTGGCGCTGAACAGAAATTGTGGCGTTATGCTATCACTAATTGCCCAGTACGATTACAGCATACAATATTATTGTCACTGCTACATTTCTGTAATGCGAACCAGAAATTATTTCCACTACTAATTAATTACCGTTGAGCTCAAAGGTCCTATTAATAAACGAATGTGTATTTATGAAGACGATTTGTGAGACTGGTAAACTTATGATATGTACGATGGTCTTTCGTTCTACACGGTGCATTTCATGGTCCTGTACCCATCCGTCGATAAACTGTACCTGGGCTTGTTGCAGTGACCTGAAGTTACTAAACTTCATGAGTGTATGCACTCACTCCAAGAACCGTATGATTATAAATATGAGCGTGGTGAAACTTGGGAAGCACGCTAACGTATTTTGTCCACTCTGTGTGCTCGTAAGGGTATAACCCTTTCACTCCTTTGATTTTTTTCCTCGTATCTTTTCTTTGCCTTTTCATCAAGTCTGTGTTTGTACGTATGGAACGCCAGGACTGCCATAATGAATTAATTAAATACACCATTAAATAATTAATTAAATGTGTCAATAATTAATTAAAATGGGAAATAATTAATTAAATAAATAGTTATGACACATGTAATTAATTAATTATTGACACATTTAATTAATTATTTATGTATTTCACATTTTAATTAATTATTGACACATTTAATTAATTATTGACACATTTAATTAATTAATTATTGACACATTTAATTAATTATTTATGTATTTCACATTTTAATTAATTATTGACACATTTAATTAATTATTTAATGATATATTTATTTATTTCATTTTGGCAGTCCTGGCGCCTGGCTCTCATCATGAAATAATTTTATCTGTCAACCTCACCCATCAAACGCAGGGGGCGGGGTTAACGCTGATCGACTCAAAACCATTGCTTTGGCCTGGTGGCCATTGTTTTTAGCACACAACAACCAGCATGTGGAAACTAACAGAACTGAACTTTGAAAACCCTGTTTATGTGTGTCACCAAATACAGTTTTAATATTTTTTTAGCCGAGAATGTAGTGGTTTAATCCTCATGTGTCTGGTCGGTTTCTCAAGATAGAGCCTCTTTGCAAAAGTGCTTCGATGATTTCGGAGATGTCTGCCCAGTCTCACGGCAAAGCGTGGATAGACCCGCTCGCCTCACAAGCAAACGAGCTGTTATTACCACCGACAAAGCTCAGGCCCCGGTACACAGCTGTAATAACCCCCGCTGACACGGACTTCTTTTACTGAGGTTATATTTATCAGGGTTTTATTTCCTGATGTTCGTCATACATGTTTCAGTATAATTCTGAATTATAACTAACATTAAAAACATGTTTAAGGAGGAGAGAGAGCAAATAAATTCGATTAACAGCTGATCTTTGGGTTTTTGTTCAGTAATCAGTGTGACCTGTGTATAAACGCATAAAAGAGATAACGTTGGTGTTTCCTCATGTAGTAACTGCTGGCTTTAACTGTACAAAGGTTGTTCGAAACTATGACACACATACAGACTTCATGATGTTCGGCTAATATTTTTATTGTGAATATTAATCATGAGGGTAAATGGACCTGTACACCACAGAGCGAGGTCAGCATATCCACGATATCTTCAGCTCTCTGAGGTAACACAGAGTTTCCCAGCTGACTAATCTAACTGTCATCTACGAATAATTCACGGGTCATATCAATATGATTTTACAGAAAAGCATCCTTAGTACTGCCAACTATTCCAGAGACGTGAAAATCTACAGCATAAAGAACACAAAAATATAGCAGTCTAACGCAACACTGTAACAGAGATGAACGCGTCAGTTTGTCAAAGTGGAATGAAAGCGATTGGTTGAACAGGTGTTCGTGATCTGTGTTTTCTGCATTTTCATCAGCGTAAGAGACTCAGCAGTTATAACAGTTATACATTTAATAAATTACCAAATGAACGCAAGAAACGAGCAAACCTGTTCCGACAATTTGAGTTTGTATTCCCTCAGCTGCAGACTGTTTAAATGTTTGAGAGGAAGATTAGATATAAAGCAATCGTCAAACATAGACTCAGTCTGCGTTCACATTTGATATGAGGCCAGGACGGATAATGGCTGTGTCCTGTTTTAAGATCATACATGTAAAATTGTTGTCTGACCTCCGTCGATCCAGCCGCTCAGAGTTAACTGAAGTTAACCTGGATAAATTATAGTTAAGGAGTATCACAGATAACACCCACGTGAGCTGTGTGACTGTTCACCACTACACTGAAATCAGTAGGCTATTACTGAAATACACGTGCTATTTCATAAACTATGATATAAATACTAAAGTCCTACTAACATGTTTAGTTTTAAAGGACACCTTCCTGCCTTATTAGCAGTATTAGTTTTCTTCTAACATCCAGAAGTCTGCACCATGTGTTTCATAGTTTGTAACAAACCTTTGACAGTTAAACATAACATGACCGAAAAAGCAAAAAAATAAATAAATAAATAAAAAGAGAGAGAGAGAAAAAAATCACACAAATTATATGTTAACCTCATTTATTTTTAGTTAAGTAAACTCTAAAAATTCTAACAGATCGCTGGTGCTTAGAAAACCTATTAAAAACAGATGATATAATATTTCTGTCCAGGTTGCAGTCTGCATTATGAACATGTAGTTGGAAACTCTGCTCCTCTCGGTGGAAATGCGCCTTCTCTTTCCTCTTTGTATAAAAACATTTTAAAAGTCAGTTTAATCTCAAAATTTACTGTTAAATCCAAAACACACCAGATAAAGAAAAGCGAATGGTTCAGTCTAACACATGTGCCAGTGAACCATTAAACGTCTGTAAAACTGTGCAGTTATGAAACGTAACTTTAACCTCAGCCAAACCGATTTGCTCAGTTGTAAATAAAACAGCGAAGTAAACGTGACCCGACAGACAGAACCTGAGTGAATTAAGTCCAGCGTTTAACTACTGAGAGCTAAAACTCAGCTGAGGTTTCAAAGCTGTGCCGGTGATTGGACATCAGCCGCTGATGAAGTGGGTTCGCCAATAAAGTGCTCTGTTGGGAAACAAGCTCCAGCAGCTCTGCGCTCGGGAAAAACTATATTTACTTATCTTGTGCAGAAAAATGTGCTGACGTTGCGTAATATCGAGCACCGGCTGCCCAGTTAAACTGTGACTATCACCAGATAACGTGGGCGTGTTTCTTGAATTAGCAGCAGGTGTTAAACAGCTGACAGGTGAGGAGGAGGATGCATGCAGGTAAACTGAGGGTCTGTTGAGCTGATCGCTGGTTTCGTGAGAAAAATGTCAGCTCGTTCTTTATGTTACAGAAGCACAGAGACACAAGACCAGGTGGAAAGAGACGATCGTTCGGTGAAAATGAGAATCTGCGAATGCAACACGTGGAACACGGAGAGTGGAATATGTAAACAAACCGGTTAACGTAACCCCCTCGGTGCACTCTGCATGCTGACTGTTAGCAGAGCTACTGAAATCTCTGAAAACATCTGAGCACCTTTGCAAACATGTATAGAACATGTTTGCAAAGGTTGACAACCTGACCCGACATGTGAAGATTACAACGCGACATTCGCGGCTAAAACACGGTTAAAAGTGTAGTTGGTGACAGAAAAACGGGGTATTTTAAAACTACACCACCAACATTGCTGCCTGTGATTTGAAATGCATTCTGGGATACCTGGCTGCCCCAAGTCTACACAAGCAATCGATTATCTAGGATCGACCTGTTTTGACTTACTTTGCACGGCAACCAATCAAATGTTAGAGAAGCTGCATGGGCAGCGTTAACCCCGCCCCCTGCGTTTGATGGGTGAGGTTGACAGATAAAATTATTTCATGATGAGAGCCAGGCGCCAGGACTGCCAAAATGAAATAAATAAATATATCATTAAATAATTAATTAAATGTGTCAATAATTAATTAAAATGTGAAATACATAAATAATTAATTAAATGTGTCAATAAATAATTAATTAAATGTGTCAATAATTAATTAAAATGTGAAATACATAAATAATTAATTAAATGTGTCAATAATTAATTAATTACATGTGTCATAACTATTTATTTAATTAATTATTTCCCATTTTAATTAATTATTGACACATTTAATTAATTATTTAATGGTGTATTTAATTAATTCATTATGGCAGTCCTGGCGTTCCATATGTACGGACCGGCATTGTTCTCCTTCGTTTTGTACATAACTTTTTTGGGGGGCAAAGAAAAAGCAAGAAGGTATTGGAACTGGAGAATGAACGTTTTGCGGTGCTGCAAATGCTTGCATTTGATGTGGTACTTGGATTGTTTTGCCACGAGTTACCGGCATGCAATGCGCGAAAGTCACGTGGTCTGTCAATCTCTATTGATAAAGTTAAACAAAAACAACAAAAAACAAAAGGATTAATCACTCATGTAACTGTGTCACTATATATCAGCATTAACAGGACCTCAGTTTGGTGTTTCACAAAGCTGCTGATCTCAGACCTGCACAGCTTCCGTTTTAAACACTTGATGTACTCAGCTGCATGAAGAGCATATGAGATTTTGTCTAACACAATTAAATAAAACCTGATGAAGGTCAAAGGTCGTCACTTGTATGTTGAACTACAAACTTGTCATCTGGAATTCTTTCACAGTTTTTTGCAGATAGTGTTATTTACCATAAAGTGATTCAGAGTTATTCATACCAGAGTAACCAGAGAGGATCACATATTTTTAAATATATAACTTTGTACAGGACTGAATATAATATCTTTATGTAAAAGTCCGGAGCCTCTGGGGAGTATCAGAGTATTTATAACATTACACAAAACAAAGGTCTCCATCACAGTGTTCATGAAATGCTGGGTTTATCCATCTCCTGGGGCGGGCCTACGGAGGAGTGCTGAAGATTTCCCTGTGAGGGAGCTGCTGGTGAAGATCATGAGTCCTGCTTGATCACTGCCATGAGCTTCAGTCTTCCTGGTGTTTCTTAAATGATGCCTCTTACAGCGGGTCAACAGAACTTCTGGCACAGGACAGCTGTGATGAAAGAAAGGGAAGAAGTTTCTCCAAACCTCTGGACCCAGGAAACCCAGCTTGGTCCTGATGGTCTCCCTCACTAGTTTATCTCCAGGGTAAATGTAGCTGTTGATATTATATGGACTCTATTATTAAATGAAAAGAACAAATTAGACTACACTACTGAAACCTTCTGCTGTTGTTTTTAAAGTCTCCATGTTACCAGGCTGTAGAGGGCTCTGAAGATTTAAACAGTTTTAGATCCATTACACTCACAGTCTTATGTTAAAATCTCAAAGGACAGCATTATGTTTTTGATATTAACAGTAACTCTGGGCCTCTGTGGAGTGTGCAGCTGATCTCATCGCTGTCTAAAAATGGATAAAAAAAAACATAAGTGTTGAAGACTATTAAGAGTAGCAGGTGTGTAGCATCGCTAACTAGCTAGCAACAAGCCTTCAACACAATGCGTATGCTAGCGGCTAAGCTAACTAACGAATTAACAACAGAGTGATTTTAGAACTATAAGATGATAAGCTGTGTGTCTTTTTTATAACAGTGACATGGTTGTATTTACCTTAATTAAACGAGTCGTCAGTCGCGGTAAACCAGCAAAAAAACTCGAGCAGCCGGGCTACGTAAAAAGTGTAGGGGGGGCGTGTTTGCGGTCACGTCCAGCGGGTGTGTGGGCGGGAGCGTTACACAGTCGCTCCACCTCAAGTCACTACTGCGCAGACTCTGGCTCCAAATTTGCAAGATGGCAGCCTCCACAAGCGGGGTATTTTGGCTTCATTTTTGCACAATGGTAGGAGGCGGGGTCGCGTCGTCCATGTTTTCTACAGTCAATGGTCTCCCTCTTAGTTTTGCTGTTTTGCTTCCACCACATAAAATCACACGTCATGCAGAGCTCTCTCCCTCTCTCTCTTTCTCAGTGTACTTCAAGAACAGTTTCCCGTTAAAAATTTGTTTTCTGCTTGCTTGTTACGCACAAGTCTACCGCTGTTTACAGCGCTGTCGGCCAGTTTTTTTCCTTTTACTTACTTCTGAAAAGAAAGCCTCATTTCTGCCATTCAATACACTACTGAACAAATTTAAACTTTTTAAAATTATGCAAAATTGCAAAATTTAGCTGTGTTTCTGATAAAACTTCTGTAACTTTGCTCTCAGCAGCATCAGGTAATGTTCATATGTTGAGTTATAAAAACCCAGGCCAGGAAAATCTCCTTCATGTTTTTCTGTTTTATCTTCAGCTACTTTGACACAAAGGAATCTGCTGTGATGCTTACACCTTTGATAAAGTCTCGCAAGTGTCAGCTTTCTTTTTATAGATACAAAAATATGGAAATGTACTGATGCATGATCTGAATTATATATTTCTGACTGTCTGAGGCAAAATTTCCCCGATTCAAATCGAATCGTGGATCGAAACGATTCTAGAAATCAGTGACGATACCCAGCCCTACTTTAAAGACCGCCAAGATGGCGTGTTTTACTTAACACATTCATGAACATCTCAGTAAGAAGCTGAGCAATGCTTCGACTTCCTGTTGCAGACAGTTCATGCGGACATCCACGCGGCCACCGGGAGCTGCGGAGGTGGTGAGACGGAGCTGCAGCTGACGGAGGCGGTGCGGGAGATCCAGAGGGATCACAAGGACCAGAGGATCGGAGTGTTGGTGGAGCGTGATGGAGATACCAGCTGGCTAACTACACCTTTGTTGTAAAGGCTAATAGTTTATAGTCTGTATATAAAAGATATAAGGAGCCGACCTTCAGTTTAAACTTCATTCTGATTGAAAAACTTTTAAAAGGAAACACTGGAGATGAATGAATTGTGACATAGAAATCAGAAAGTTTATTTACAGAAACAGTTTCATGAAGGTAAAAAACTTGATCAAAAATGGCAGATATTTACAACGTGTACAGAAAGCTCTGCTGACTCATCCTGTGGCGTTTGCGCCTCAGTACACTTTGGCCCTGCGGAAGAAGACGTAAAGTATGAACTTTAGTATTTAAAGAAACGACTAAGATTTGTACCGATCCAAAAAGCCCACACGAGGACGCCGTCACCTGGAGAAGGCAGATATGGAGATAAGCCCGAGCAGGAACTCGAGGCCGTAGAAGCAGAGCAGCACGGCGTTGAGCAGGAACTCGAGGCGTAGGATGAAGGTCTGCAGCAGAAGGTAGTACACGGCGAGCGCGGTGCAGGGAAGCAGGACAAAGAGCGACACACAGGAAGCCAGAGAGCGCTCACACAGGTTTCCCTTCCAGCCTGGATGGAGACGCAGTTTGACACTCAGTTTGTGTCATGCGTGTTGTGTATGTGTGTGTGTACGACATGTTCTTGTGAAGCACTTTGTTGTCAGACACATAAATGTCTGAGGCGACTGTTGTTGTGATTTGGCGCTATATAAATAAAATTGAATTGAATTGAATTAAGTAGGAGATGGCAGGAGCAGCAGAGCATGAACTCAAGACAGATAAAAATCATCTTATCTGACTTCTTAAAGGACATGAAAGACCGTTCCTGTTATGAATAAAGATTTATTCAAAATGAGACGTGACTTTGCTCACCATAAAAGATCCGCAGAATCTCAAGAGCGAGGAAAAGCAGCAGCAGCACGACGTCCAGAACCAGGTTATCTGACGGGTACGGCAACAAAACTCCTGCAGAGAGCAGACATCAGAACATCATCATCATCACCATCAACATGACCCCCATCATCATCAGCCTCTCCATCTAACAAACACCATCATCTTCATCACCATCATAATCCTCTCCTCCGGTTTAAACTGTGTAGGCTGTTAATTGGATTTAACCTGTTTAGATAAAGTTCCACAGCTACAGTGGACCCACGTATGACTTCTTAACAAAGTGAGTTTCAGGCTGCAGCTCAACAAAAGCAGGATATTAAGCTTTTTTTAATGTAAAAATTAAAGTTAAATGTGTCTCGATCTTAAAAAATAAAAGCACTTTGGACTGAGTTCAGACTTTTGTGGGTTAGGCGTACATCAGCAGACCTCCTGAAGGACCCAGATTTCTCTCCGACTGTAGCCCGGCACAGTCGTAGCCGGGCTATGACTGTGCGCTTTCTGAGCTTGGAAGCTTCGACGGTAAATCAAGTGCACCTCAAACTCAGTCCCAGTTCAGCTTGAGCTCACAGCAGTCGGTCAAAAAACCTAATTCTCTGTGCGGTGTAATCATCTGCGTGAATGGCACCATTTCTCAAACTGTCTCTGAGTTCTGCGCTGCAGGAGAAAGAGGAGGATGCTCTCACACACCTTTATAGATGAACATGAGGACCTCGGCCAGGTAGAAGGCAGCAAAGTACCAGCTGTTCAGGTAGAACAGCACCTGCAGAGGAGCGGACGACAGCTGATGAAGAAGAGGTCAAGGAGAAACAATGGCAGACACAAAGTCACATGACCTGCAGCTCTGCGTTAGAGTCAGGTGAAGGATACGATTGGTTGGCTCCCTGCAGGAAAAAAAGTGGAAACAGGAAGCAGAAGAGTGAGTTACAGACCACAAACAGGACAGATCAGATTATTGATTAACCTGCTGATTGTATTGGTGATCTTGATAATATTAATGATATAAAATATTTAAATATTTATTTAAGTGATTTTGTTGTACACACAGATTTCCAGGTGTGCTTTCTTTCTTCTGTCTCTTTTGTCATATCTTTGACGTTTCTAATGTCTGTGATTGTTTTTACTGCATTTAATTTATTAATTTAATAATTTATTTATATTCTTGTATTATTCTATTCTTTATAAAGCAGCTTTGAGCTCCAGGATGTCTGAACTGGGGATTGTCGTTCATGCATCTATGTCATCACTTCTGAATTATTACAATTTTCAAATTTCTTTGTTCTCTTGTCTTAAAGCTCCGCGAGAACGTCTGCAGGTCGTTCACAGTGCACTTTAAGAGTCTGGTTTTGACTTTTAGAGCTTTGCAGGGACAGGAACCTACGTACATCTGTGAATTTTAACAAACATGCACTGCCAGTCGCTTCAGGTATGTTGTCAGGCTCTGAGTGTCTGAGATCTGTGGACTCTTTCAAAAGTCAGACTAAAACTGACATTTTTAAACTTCCTGTTTAATCAGAATACTTTATTGAGCCCTGGGGGAAATTATTTAATGTGTTGTTTTTTAGGCTTTAGCATCTTTTTTTCGGCGTTTTCCATGTGACTAACTGAACTGAAGAGACTAAATAAGGAACCACAGCTGCTGTTTCTGTGTAAATCAAACATGTGCTGCGGTTCTTTATTAGTAATGTTAGCGTCTCTCTGACTCTGCTGAGGTTTGATGAGCTGACAGAAACCTGACGTGTTTGCTGCGCTGACCACGCTCAGCCTGCTCAAAAATAAATAACCATATACAGTTTTATTCGACCAGTACACTCTCCTGTAAACTCTCCACTGACTTTAACCTATGAAATATTTCACACTTTAACCCTGCACCATCACCGATTCATCAACAACAAAAACCTCACACTCACCGGGCGCCATGTCCGCTTCGGCCCTGTTGCCGTGGATACCGTTTGATTTGGTCTACGCATGTGTGAAAAAGGCTTTTTCCCGCTTTGGTCTTTCACAGTAAAAGACCACGAGATTATTTTGGTCTTACAGTAATGCAAAATAATAATAACAGGTATACATCAAAGCATTTTAATAAAAACCCAGTTTTACTCATGAAATGAAATATTTGTTTTCCTTTGCTAAATTAAATCAATAAATATATATTATATATTTTAAACAATGTTTCATAAAGGCACATTTAGATTTTTTTTTAAGTACAAAAACTAAAAAGAAATGATTAATCATGATAACATTTATCATTCATTTTAGAAGCCCAGAGCGTTTAGAACTACGACACCCAGTACCCTCCTGCGGTTAGCCGATTGGCCAGAGTGCCGCAAAGGTTTACGTGGCACTGCTGTGACAGGCGCATGCTCAGTTTGAGTTCCGTGTGTCCCGGCAGGAAGATGGCGTCGCTCCGGATCAGGATGCAGCCGTGTCTGTTTTCAGTTTTACTCCTGAACGTTTTGTGCAGCTTCGTCTCCGCGCTGTACTTTCACATCGGAGAGACCGAGAAGAAATGTTTCATCGAGGAGATTCCGGACGAGACCATGATTATCGGTGAGAGGGGGGTGGGGGATCTGTAGGATAATGCTAGCAGCTAGTTAGCCGAGCAGCTAACAGCTAAAGTTTAGTGTGTCGTGTCTTCAAATGTGTGTGTACTTTTTCGAAAGAAATTAAACTTAATTAAAATAAATATTCTAAATAATAGTTCACGATAGCATGATTTATTTTTATAGGAAGGGAAATCCCTGCAAAAAATCTAAACTTTAAAGTGTGATTAAAGTTTTTATAAAGGTATTTTTCCATTAAAGCTGTTGAAATAATAATTCATCAACACTAAGTTTAAAGTGGATCCTTTGGTCCGTTGAATCCTCCTCTATAATTTAATCCAGGTTATATTAAAGGTAAGTTTATCTCAAAGTTAACCAGCCCTCCTCTGTTTGAATGAGAGAAACTCCCACATGGTACACACCATCAGCCTGGCAGGAAATCTGTCCGTTCAAAGAAGCTTTTCTTTCAGCATCTTAATCTGCACAATTTTCATCAGGTTAAAGGTTAATTCGGAATCATTTCAGGTGCACCTCCTTTACTAATGCATCTGCAGATAAAGTAAAGCAGTGAACTGAGAGTTAACTTCAGGTTGTGATAGTGAAGGAGTTTTCTAAAGAAAACAAAGCAAATTCTGTTGCTGTTGCATTTACTGTTATTCATTTACTGAAACATAAAGTTTAAACCATAAAGAAAAAAGTCGACATATTCAACCGGAAGTTGATAAACTGATGTTGGTTTCAGGTCCAAACCATATTCATTCAAACTGCTCACTAATCAAGCCGTGTGTCTGTTTCTGCGCAGGTAACTATCGGACTCAGCTGTATGATAAGCAGAGAGAGGAGTACCTGCCGGCCACTCAGGGTCTCGGCATGTTCGTGGAAGTCAAAGATCCTGATGACAAGGTGAGCATAAAGTTCATGTACTTAAAGAGTCTATGTAGCATCATGCTGTCGTGGTTAATGCTCAACTGTACAGCCACATATGCCTCATATGTGAAAGGTCCTCAGATCAAGACCAGGAGGAGAGAAAAACCCAGACTCAGGAAGTCACAAGCTGAGACTGTCAGTCCCAAGCCCGGATAAATGGGGGGATTTCATCAGGAAGGGTACCTGGAACAAAATAAATCAAATGTGTGAATCCATCCTCTGTGGGAATCAGCTCAGAGTAGCTTATATATTTTGATATGTGCAGTATTTTTACGCCTGGACTGTGCTCGAGGAGCTTGGCAGGATTCACAGTAGTTCAGTTTAAAATGTTCCTCCTTCAGCTCATACTATGAATTAAGATGTATTAGCTCCTCTGCCTCTAAGCCAACTTGTTCTGATTGGCTGCCAAAGCTTTGAGCAACAGGTGGGTGGGGCTTCCTTGCTTTGCGAGATTACAGCGATGCAGGAGAAGAAAAAAGTGTAATAAACTGAGTTTTCAGAGCAGTCTGCAGCTTTCAGCTCTCAGGAGTTACAGTACAAATGCTGAGACTTCTGCTTGATGTGGAAGATGTTTTGTTTGTTCCCTGCAGGTGATTCTGTCTCGACAGTACGGCTCAGAAGGACGCTTCACCTTCACGTCGCACACACCTGGAGAACATCAGATCTGCCTTCACTCCAACTCCTCCAAGTTCTCGCTGTTTGCCGGCGGCATGCTGGTGAGGAGACGCTCAGACATACAAACGAGAGCTTCAGCAGTTTATTCCTTTCTGTTCTGCTCCGTGATGTTCATAACCGCGGTTTGTGATGTGTTGCAGCGCGTTCACCTGGACATCCAGGTGGGCGAACACGCTAACAACTACGCTGAGATCGCTGCCAAGGACAAACTGACGGAGCTGCAGCTGAGAGTCCGACAGCTGGTGGAGCAGGTGGACCAGATCCAGAAGGAGCAGAACTACCAGCGGGTCAGTCAGAAACACCTTGGCGCTTTTTTGTTTTTGTCAGAAACACATGAAGACCCTGAACATGAAGCAGAGCTGCTCGTCTCTCAGGCTCTTTGATATTATGTACACGCCCAAAAAAATCAGTTTAACAGAACATTTTCACCACTTTACCTGCTGTCAGCACCAGTTTCCTGACAACATGAAACCTGTACTCTCCACCAGACTCCATTCATTAAATCAGATGTTTTACCTCCTGGTGTTCTTCTATTCCTGCCTCAGCTGGTCATTAAATTTATTATGACTTAAAGCACAAAAAGTCACCAAAGTAGAAAAGCAGGAACCCATTTTCTGTTTCTGTCAGTGGAGTCTACATTTAATTCAAATTAGGGCTTTCAGTATTTTATTTGTTCCTGAGTAAATCGGTTTGGCTGAGATTAAAGTTATAGTTTTTACACAGCTGAATAAACGTCAAGCAGACAACTGATTATCAGAAGTGTGAGATGCTCGAGAATATTCTCCGGTGTCCTGTTATATTTTAGATAGCAAGGAGCAGACGGCCGAGTTTATTAAACTCCTCCGAAACAATCTGCAGATTTCATTTAAATTGAATAAACTATCATCTTGTCTTTATTTTTAGTTAGCACATACCTTAAACACTTAAAGCTGGAAGCTAATGATAGTTATATAAGAGCAGATGCATGCTGGTGCAATAAGTTGTACATTTTATGTCCAGTGAATGCATGAGCTGATTAGTCGACTAATCGCAAAAATAATCGGTGACTAGTCAACTATCAAAATAATCGTTTTTGGTAGTCCTAGTTCAAATATAAGGTTTATGTTTAAAGCGTTTAGTTATTATTATTATTTTTGCTACAAACTCAATTCTGTAAATGTGCAGACACTGTGTATTGTCATAGCTGTCAAAAATGCCAGTGTTCAGGTTTAACGGGCGCCCCCTGCCATCTTTTTTTCCCTCAGTATCGTGAGGAGCGTTTCCGTCAGACCAGCGAGAGCACCAACCAGCGGGTCCTCTGGTGGTCCATCGTCCAGACCCTGATCCTGGTGGCCATCGGTATCTGGCAGATGAGACACCTGAAGAGCTTCTTCGAGGCCAAGAAGCTGGTGTAATCTGGAGTCTGTGTGTGTGTGTGTGTGTGTGTGTGTGTGTGTGTGTGTGTGTGTGTGTGTGTGTGTGTGTGTGTGGGGTGTCTACTGATGGATGCAGTACTGAGTGGCGGGCGGCAGAAAAGACCCAGCTGCAGGATTTGGCTTGAAAAACGTGTTTAAGATTTTTGTTGTTACTGTTTTCGTCACCAGCCATGATCGTGACGAGCGTTTAACCTGACCAATCAGGGAATGTGTGACCCACCCTCTCCTCCATATTTATTACAGCGCCCGGCGGCGGAGCAGTTTTAGATTTTCTCCCCCTCGCTCGCAGCATGTGTTACTGGCCCATAGCGATGCAGGTCTGCGGGACACGATAGTCACGTATACGTGTGATCTGAGCTCAGAAATAATCATCCAGATTCATTCATTAATCCACAGATCTGATGGTTACTTAGACGACGTGTGATCTCGGTGTTTGCATACTCGTTACCGGGGACGGGAAAGGTTTCTTTTTTTGCAACGCTGACTAAAAGTGGGGCGTGATTTTAACGCTGCCGCTCACGTTATTAAAGATCTGAAACCGTGTTATTTTATTTTACTGAAACACTGAGAGTTATTTCGATGTTTCACTTCATCACATTACTTTCAGGTTATGGATGTTTGTACGCGTTTTTTGTGCCGGTCGGCGTCGCTGCAGCTGTCCTCTGTGTTTCGAGTCTGCTGCTTTTGAGAACATCTGAAGCAGGCTTTGCTCACTGTAATCAGTCCCGGAACTGATTTACTGAAAGACTCCTGGAGCTGCTTCAGTTCAGGGGCTCGTTCGAGGCTTCAGGCAATTTTCAAGGAAATGTGATATCTTTGGTTGACCGTTCGGGGTGATGGTCGCTGATCTCAGTTCAAATTTTTTCTGTTTTCAGATGAGATTTAGTTTCTTTTTAACAATAAAGGACGGGTGGTCGTGTTTTCAGTTTTTAGAAATGTTCCTGTTTAAATCAGATGGTGAAATATTTTGGGGTCGGGAGAGGGGCTTGTTATTATTTAGCGTCCACGTGAAACTCTGTGATTGCACTCAGAATAAAGTTTAGTTGGTTTGAAGGATGGCGTGGTTAAATGACATTCTTGTAATATTCCCGCCAAAACACAGCTCATAAAGTCACAAAAGAGTTTTTATATACAGTAATTGTTTTCTTTTAAGGGGGAAGATATTTTAAAAGAAACCTGAGTATTGTGACTGCAAAATATAATAAAATTAAAACAAATCAAAGTGTTTCTGTCGTTGATGAAGTCAAATTTAAACTGCTGTTATAAACCTTCAAGAATCACCGTCTAAGGTGTAAAACTCAGAAGTGTTATTATATATTTGGGATGTTTAATCCAAACATTTTCAAGTATTTAATATAAAATCTACTGCTTTAGTTAAAGTGATCGGGGATTTCTTTGTTGGTGGAGAATAAAAACTTTTGTGTTGAAGCAAATTTTCTGCTTAAATTCTGATTTGATGTGTTTGTACTTGAGAATAAATTTGAGATTCTGATTGGAATTAAAAACAATGGTGGAAATAAAATAAGATCAAAGCTGTTGCTATTAACAAAACACAGCATTAAACGTCTCAAACAGCATAAATGAAAACAGAAAAAAGACCAATGTGTTTCAGTACTGTGCACAAGTTTTGAGCCGCCCCACATTTCTTTGTTTTCCATCCAAAGAGCCAAGCTTTGTTTTTCAGCACATCTCCGGGCATCCTGAAGGTCTTTATAAGTTTTTCTTTCTTCATTGTGTTACTGAAAATGTTGTTGAAATGAAAACAACAAGAATAATGTCTGTTTTTAGACATCTGATGCTTTACTCAGCTTTACACTGAGTTTCTTTTTCTTCCTTTTTTAAAACACCTAACCCAACAGTAGAATTAAACAGTACACAGGATCTTGCTGACGTTATACAGTCCGGTCCAGAGATTAGACTTATGCAGGGGGAAACTGTTAAAGACATTTTAAGCTATAACCAGAATATGTGTGATTTTTGTGAATTTTAATCTATATTTATTTGCATTCTTTGCTGTATTACTGTTAAAATTGATTTAATAAATCAAGAAGTTGAAGATGAGCCTTTTCATCAGAGGTTCGGGCTGACGAGGTTTTGGTTGTCTGCAAACAGCTGGCAGCCTGAGGCAGCACATCCAGAACATACCTGACAAATTGGGGTTTCTGAGGATGGCTTCATTCTTGACTTGCTGCTGTACCAGAGTGACACTAATGATGCATCTCATTCTCAAGAGGAACAAAAACAAGTTAGCTGCTGTTTTGTCAACAGAGGTGAAGGTGGAGGCGTGTCCTCAGTGTCCAGGTGCTACAGTGACACCAAGAGGAAGGAGCAGGTGAGCTGCTCTGATGTCATCAATGTCAGATCGACATGCTGGTCCACCTCCAACATTGCCCCACATGAAGAGGTGGTGTATCCAGATGTTTGCATATGCAACGGATGTCGGCCTCATTCACGGATCATCTCCCGGTGGGACTGCAGGTGACCTGTCACTTACTTTTTCAGGATCCAGGTGTTCTTAAAACTAACAGAGCACTAAGTAGGGTAAAGGTTCATTTATGTTATAGATGTGCGGTTAAACTGAAATCTTTGGTACTGAATGAGAACTGCTCTCATAAAAATAACAGGTTAACATCTGTGCAGGTTTATCCACCAGGACTGAAACATCTGAAGAACATCTGTTGTTATTTTACAGCAAAACAGCGTGTCATATTCTGTGTTAACAACAGCAATATTAATCATCTGTAGCACAGGTGGCAGTAAAACAGGGATATGTTTTTGTTCAGTCTCTAAACTCACAGCAGGTCTCCCTGCGGGTGTGCTGCTCCTTTAATGAGACAAAAACCATAGGAACCTTTGCTTATACTCGCCGCTGTTCCCCATCGGACTCGTGTAAAGGTTGGACCACAGTACAGTCAGCTTGCTGTTCTTTCAGCGAGTAAAAACGCTGAAGTATGCTTCCAATCGGAGCCTATCGTGTTACATTTTTGTTTTGACAGAAATAAAAAATTTAGCAGACACTCGCATAGGCTCGGTGACCGTCGGTAAAGCCCAGGTTATAGTCGGGAGGAGCTGAGTTTGGACCCGGAGCGGCGATGTGAGCGAACCGCTGATGCTACGTGTACAGTTAGCTGCGGAAGCTAACGGACCGGAGGAGGATTTAAATCTGAGCAGATGATAAGCAGCTGTACGGCGGCAGCAGAGCGGGGCACAGAACCGAGGGCCGGCATGGAGCACAGTCTGGTCTCCGTCAACACTTACAAATGAGGAAAGATGGAGGAGAAAAGCCTGAAATAACCAAGCTATAATTTATAACAACAAGAAGGAGAGGAGAGAAGCTGGTCCGACTTTACAGCGAGTCCGGCAACATGATGTATTCATCCAGGAGGAAACCCGTGCTCTACTTCAAAGAGGACAGGAGGTGAGAGGAGAGCATGAAGTTAGTTTTTTTCCTTTCTCTTTCTTATTTTCATGCTTTGATTTAGTTTCAGTAAGTTTTCTACAGCCGAATGTCAGACTCACTGAAAGTTCAAATATATCAGGAGAGGTTAAAATCACTGAAATAGTCTAAGCCGTAAATTTACGATTAAAAAGAACAATTAAAAAGTAACTATACAGAAGAACAGATTCCAGAGGGAACACTAGAGAAACTGTCAAATTTACAAGGAAACCTTGCCCATACGGAAACAAATTGCATATATTCAAGAAAAGATAAATAATTTTTTCAACAAATGTCAGATTTACCCGTAAAAATATATACAGCAGAAAATACAGCACATTTACGGGGAAAAACTGGCAAGTTGACAAGAGAAAAGACCGCCAACTTTCCAGTAAAAATGGGGAAATATTGAAGGGGAAAATGCCTCAATAAATGTCATGCTGTTTAAAAAAATATGTTGTTGGTTTTGTTTTTTATAAAAAACAAACAAACGTGGCTCTTTCAGTTTAACAGCCTGTTTTATGGGTTTTATTTCTGGGTGTTACTGTTACACTGAAGGGAGGAACTCATGTGAATTCCTTGATTTTAAATTTCTTTTTCTTTGAAAAATGTCTTTAGCTTGTTTGTGTGGTATCAAAATTAAATGTAAAAGAAGTGATGGGAAATCACCAGAAACCTCATTAATATTCTTTCTTGGCTTTGAAGAAGTGATCCATCTAAAGCTCCCGGGCAGCAGGAGAAGTGAGTAAAATTTCAGCCTTGTTGTTTCCACCAGCAGTTCCCCAACTGTGGTTCAGGGACATCCAGAGGTGCTTAAAGTGATTCTGTCAGGGAGTCTTTCTTCCTTTATCTTTCCCCAGTTTGTCATCCTCACATCTTAAACTTAATTTGTAGCCCAGAGTTACTCTAGTTTTTAAAATTTCCGATTAGATTTCATTATTATTGTATGGAGAGTGTAGGACAGAGGTGGTGGACTTTTTGACTCTTTGTCTTTTAGAGGGTAAACACATCCATCAGAGATTCGTCAGAATTAAAATTAAGACTAAAGAATAAGGAGATTTCCTCTGTGTTCATTTTATTATTCACAAAATCATTTAAGAGGCTGCCCCTCAGGGCTCGACCTGAATCATCATCATCATCTCCTTTATGGCGACAGATTTGTCACAGCAGCTTTAGGTCTTTGCACTTTTCTTCTCCATTAATGACTTTTGTATCACACCAGGTTATCTTTAAGGAAATTTCTCATGCATTGTTGACGCATGTTAACCGTTTTTGTCCGCTTCACTGTAAAAATGTCTAAAGTTGCCACCCCAGAGTGTCTACATGCACAGCAGCATGGTGAGTTTTCTGTTTGAGACACAGTTTGGGAACTCGTGCTGTTGCCTCCTTGTTGTTAAGTTTCTTCGTTTTACTGATTTCTCTGCATGCTTTGAATATTTGAGTCACAGCTTTTATGTTCAGCAGCTTGTCGACTAATCGGGATTTAAAGAAATGTTCTTTGAAACAAAAAGTGCAGCATGTGTGCATTCAGGTCTGAAACAGAAAATCAGGTGCTTTTGTGCAGTGTTAACACATTTTCAGTACCTTAAATAAAGCCAATTTCTTTCAGATTAACAGATTCAGAGATATTTGGGTGTGGCATGGTATTCTTTACTGAGCCCAGAGAGCTGTGAAAAGTGGTGACAGTAGTAACAGTAACTTTATTTTTATATTTAAGAAAGAAGCACAGACAGGAACGTTTTCACCAACAGAAGATATAAACTTTAGATGAAAGAGGAAGTATAAAGTGTTTTGTTGGAGCGCTGATATCAATGTGAGCACACAGACATGATGTAACAGCAAGAAAATGCTGATATCACCACAGACGGGAAGTAATAGGAGAGGGTAGGATTCAAACCATCAGGGCCAAAAACAGAACAGGATCAAATAAACCGAAAGAAAACATTTTAAATTTACTTTCTCTTCAGTTTCTTCTTTTTCTTTTCTTGTTTTTTTGGGGGGGTTTTTGCCTCAGTGATTTAACTTCTTAGCTTCCTCCTCGAGGTCCCTGAAGGAAAACCGGTTTACTTAAACGAGTCCCGCAGGAATGTAGCGTGTGCTGCAGGGTCAAAAAAGGGTCAGGGTCACTTTGCCTCCTACTTTGTGCCACCAGTGGTCACTTTATTTCATCACCTAAAATCATCGACTTTCTACAGTCGCTGGTAGCCACGCCCCTGCTGGGATGCTGCTGGTCATTTCCTGTGTTCGCCCTCTAATATCAGTGTACTGGTTTGTTGTGTTCACTGACCACAGGCAGTAGGATTCTCAGGTTTTAAAACCTTTTCAGATGTGTTTAACAGCTCATGTCGAGGCCTGAGTCAGTGGTTTCCAGAGTTGCAATTTTAAGTTGTTAAATAAAGTGAAATCATTTCTTTTCACCTGTAAATGAACCTTAATCTGAACCCAGCCAATCTCTGACCACTCCACTTCTTCTTCTGTGCATCAGGTACCTGTCCGGTAAATGCACCGTCTACAAGCTGTTCGGGCTGTGCATGGTGCTGGTCCTCGTCTCTCTGCTCTGGCTGCAGCTCAGCTGTTCAGGCGACATGTCTGCGACGCACGGAGAACGATGCATGCCCCAACAGCCGGCGCCACCCTGCCCGGCCAGCGGTCAGGCGTCCGTGGTGGACGAGCTGTCTTGGGGGCCTCACAAACTGGCCGTCGTAGTTCCCTTCAGAGAGCGCTTTGAGGAGCTGCTGGTGTTCGTTCCCTTCATTCACGCGTTCCTCAACAAGAATAAGATCCGCCACAAGATCCTCATCATCAACCAGGTGGATCACTACAGGTGAGGCATCCTCTCCAACCACAGAAGAAAATATGTCAAACAGGTGGCCCAGGGATCAGAACCGGTTTGCTGTTGCTCACTTTGATGGCCACTTTTCAATAAAATGCTACATTTACAGAGGTGGGAAAATGTGGGAAATGAGAAATATTTCTGGATCTGTGTGATTGTTTAAGTCAGAAAGATGAAACATACATTCAGTTAGAGAAAGTCAACACCCGAAGGTTTTAGCCATGCTGCTATAATCTGTACTTTGTAATGTAGTGAATGTAGTGACAGGAAACTGCAATGCAAATGACTGTTTATCATCTTTTTAATAAATATCACCTCCTGTGATCAGTTAAATCTCAGAGGAGACGATGGTTTCAGCTTTGTTAACACGTTAGTTCTCAACAAGTTATAGAGCAGTGACGTCATTGGCTCAGCTAACTTGACACAGTGGCTAAAAGCAGTTCATGTACAGATGGATTATTAAATGATAAGAAGTGAGGAGACAGTTACTTAAAACTAGTTTTACATTTGTAATCATTTCTAAAACATTCAAACTTTAACGTTCAGAAGTAACTATGATGACAACAAACAGCCAAGTAATTAATAGGAAATGGTAGCAGATCTTTAGGACGAGAGCTTGGTGGGTCACATGATCATCCGCTTCAATCCAGCATGTTGTTAAAGCGAATGGTCGCCTTCTTGTTCCAGATCGGGTCGAATATTGTCAGCGTTTCACTGAGCACATTTTTTCACACCTGTGTCCTGAAACAAGAGTGGGTTGTCTCGCCTTCCTTTAGCTTACCTGTATGTATTTACCTGTGCTCTGTTGCTCTGCGTTACCTCTGTGGCCTGCAGTGCAGCTGGATGTTCATGTATGATGTCACCAGGTGGGTGTTTGTGGTTAAAGGATGTAAAGAAGTCCACCTCGACAGCTGATTAACTCCAGTTTTGTTTTCATTTTGTTGAAAAAAAAGTTTCATCATCAAGGGTCAGAGTTCATCTGACCGATATCAGAGGTTTGCAGGTCTAGCAGCTGGTAGATTAAATGGAGTATCGTCTGCATAAAAAGTTATAATTAAAGTCGTTTTTGTGAAAGACCTGGAGCCGAGGGTTAACGATGGTGAAAATAAAAGGACCTAAAATGGATCCATGAGGGACGCCACATTTAGGAAAAACAAAGAGAATTTTCCTGCTCAGGCAGAGATTTTAAAAAGAAGGATAATTTAAAACTTGTCATTGCAACAAACAGAGAAATTAGGATAATGTGGATTTCTTACCTGTTCTTTCAGATTTAATCGGGCATCTCTGATCAACGTGGGCTACACGGAGAGCGGTAACGACACCGACTACCTGGCCATGCACGATGTGGACCTGCTGCCCCTGAACGACGCTCTAGATTACGGCTTCCCAGAGAAAGGGCCGTTCCACGTGGCCTCGCCGGAGCTTCACCCCCTCTACCATTACAAAACCTACGTAGGAGGAATCCTGCTGCTTACCAAGAAGCATTACCACATGGTACTGAGCCTCGCCACGCCAGCTTTCACACATTTTCAAAGGATCTCCCAGGGCTGCGAGGGTCGCTGTGGCAGAGTGTCTGGAGAGACACTCACCTGCATTTTAGTATTGTTTAAGACAATAAAGCCAATATAAGTGTCAGAGCATTGAGCTATATGAGATACCGCTACTGAACATCTGTCTTTACTGCTCTTTGCATTGGGGGAAATCTGAGGAGGGAATACATTTTGTCCCTGTGAGGTTAAAAGGTGTGTGTGTGTGTGTGTGTGTGTGTGTACGTTACTCAAATTGTCCACCAGGTGGAGCCATTTAACTGTCTGTGATCTTGGCTATATATTGGTTATATCAGCAGATTTATGTTCTATAGTTTAAAATAACATCATCGATGGTGTTTTTATTGTTGCTCTGCAGCTTTCAAATTTTAAATGAAGCTAATTCTTTGGCTCTGATGCAGAACATGAACTTTTACCCCCCCCCGTGTTTCCCTGCAGTGTAACGGGATGTCAAACCGGTTCTGGGGTTGGGGCAGAGAGGACGACGAGTTCTACAGACGGTTGAGAAAAGCAGAGTTACAGGTAATAAAACCAAAAAGAAAACCGCCGGAACAAAAAGGCAATAAACAGCCTGGTCCTCATATCCGCCACATGGCGTTCATCATTGTTTTTAAAAAAGAAGTTCACAGATGTTTCAAAAAGGCTTCCTGTTGGATCCAACAGGAAGTTCCACCAATTTGAATTTAAGAGGTGCTTTTTGTTGTGATTTTGCCATTTCCAGGGGGTTTTACTTTAGTCTGACGATGATGATGTGTGAGGAAGCAAGTTCGTGTTAAAGGGCATGGCTGTGGTGAACTCGGGAATACAACTTGTAATACATCAAAGTGATTCTTTGTGATGAAAGTCCAGAGGGTGTACTCTTACGGGGTCCTGCTGTTTTTGTTGTTTTTTTTTCTCTGCAGCTATTCAGACCGAGCGGCATCACCACAGGATATAAAACCTTCCTGCACGTCCACGACCCAGGCTGGAGGAAGAGGGACCAGAAACGAGTCGCTGCTCAGAAGCAGGTACGAGAATCCACCTGCTGCAGAAAAGCACGACCGGGCAATTTTTAAAAATCTAGCTTGTTTCCATCGAGGCAGCAGAAACTAAAATTCATCAAATAATTTCACGTCAGCTTGATAAAGTCGCATCTCTTTACCTTCACTCGTCTGCATGACTTGTCAGCTGCGGGTCATTGATTCCCTGAGATGAATTCCAGAAAACAAAAATACTCTTGACTTTATTTTAGTCAATAACTTAACTGGACCTGTTGTACTTTTTCTTAGTACCTGTCACACATCACCTGGTCCAGTGGTGGAGGTTCATAATAAACATGAAGTCTGTAATAATGAGCTAAGTGTGTGACTGGTAACCCACGAGAGCCAAAAGCTCAGACTGCAGATGCTCCTTACACCCAGTTTACTCGTTTGTTTTTGGGGGTTTTTTTCAACAGTTGGGTCTGTATGATGTTACAGAGAGGGGATATCCCTAATATGGTCGTCTCAGGAGCCTAAACTCCTCCCACCTACTTTCCAGACTCAGAAGCTTGAAAGAAATATCAGATAAAGAAGGATTAGGATTATTCTGAACTATGAATCATGCAAAGGTCCTTTAAAAGAGTCTAAGACTAAAAAATGAGGAGCTGAAAGAGAGAAGGGTGACAGAAAACATTGTCGTAAAAATGTTTCAGCAGTGTAATTTTAATCTAAAACCATAAAATGTTAGCATTACACTAATGCGTGCTGATTGGCTAGTTAAGGATTTAGGTGGCTCCAGCAGACGTTAGGAGCGTAGTCAACGTGCCGGAGAAGCTTCCATGTGTGTAGAAGAAGCAGTTGAAGGTGATGCAGGAGGCTGCTGCTTGCTTCACGCCCCCTTTTGCCTTCCTTTTTACATCCCGCCACCTCCTCGGTTCTCTTCGTGCTCTCTTGTCGAACGCCAACATGTTCACAGATCATTTCATGTCACTGCTGCACCCCTCAACTGCTGTCTCGTGTACCTGAGCAATTTTGTGATTTGTGACAAAGTTAATTTTTTTAGATTTTGTTGTAAACCTGAGCTTTTGCAGTTTTTAAACTCAAAACAATCTCCTCCCCCTCCTCTTGTTCCTTCTCCCTGTAGGAGCAGTTTAAGGTGGATCCGGAGGGGGGTCTGACTAACCTCCGTTATGAGGTGGAGTCCCGACAGGAGCTGACCATCAGCGGCGCCCCCTGCACTGTCATCAACACCAAACTGGAATGCGACCAGAACCAGACGCCCTGGTGTCTTCTGGGATAGCGGGCAGCCAGTTTGAGGACAGCGGTTCCTGTTTCTGACTCTTTTACGGATAAATCTGCAGCTGGAGCGTCCAAACAAATGTTTAATTTACTCTTTGAGGTACATCTCCACATGAAAACTGCTGTTTTAGTAACAATAATTAATAATGAACGATGCGAAGATGGTTTGTCGGCATCTGACCTCTGACCTCAGCAGCCTGGACGGAGGCGGATCCAGTTCAGGACTCGTGTTTTTCTGCTCTTCCTGGTACCTGCTGGCACGGCGTGAACGCAGATCTGCAACCTGTTTTTTTTTTTTTTTTTAGCTTTTAGACTCAGCTCGGGGCCGTGCAAATACATGCAGAGAGCGCTGCACGCTTCTCCAAGTGTCACGAGTGTCCGTTACTCCTGCATCATGTGAGCGTCACAGGACTGATTTTTTTTTTCTTTTTACCCACGATGGAGGTAAAGATGGAATAAAAACTCATCAGTCAGTGAAGTGAAAGTGTTTTTATTGTCCTGCTGAAATTGAGTCATTCCTTCATGTATTTTGTTTTTTTGTTTTCTTTTTAGGGAAGACTTTGGTCAAAATGGACGCTTGTAGCAGTGTTAGGGACACTGTATGCTGATTTTACATTTCAGAAATAAACTCTGTTTCAACCCATCTATTTGTCTTCTGGCTGGTATTAAACCACCGCTCAGTCATATTCACAGTTTAAACTTTTGTTGTTTTTTCTTTTTTTTTCAGCAGTAAAAGTCACTTCCGGGTTACGGCACTTGTGTCCAATGGACAAAACAAAAAATCGTAATGGGATGTGTGTGTTATTCTTTTTCACTGTTTTATTTTGAAAAATGAATAAATGAATGACACATTGAGTCATTAACTTTGGTGCCTTTTTGGTGGTGTGAGAAACCAACGCTCCCGGAAAAATCCTGTACAAGCACGGAATTGTGTGCCCGCAATGTTAAATTAAGGAAATTTACTTAAGTACTATTCTGTAATTTTGATCATTTCCAGTTTGGCTCACTGGATTTAAAACTGCTCTTGCTGCAGTTCTCTGATTTGAAAATAAGAGCCAACCCGCTGGAGTGGAAAGGTCTACGAGGGATTTCTGACGTGCAGCTAACAAACAGTTCCTGCAAAATCCAATACTTACATTATGGTTTAAATATATTGTTATCTGATGGATCGGATACCTGAGAGAAGTGATCGGTGATGTTGCAGAGCTCTGTGTGTGCAATGCAAAGTAAAGATCTCTGTATGACATCATAAAGAGCCAGCAGCAGAAAAAAGGCACATGACACTGAGTGTATATCAGAGTTTGAATAACTTACACTGATTATTTATTATTTATCATGTTTCATATTGACCTCCAGGACTGGAACAGTAGCTACACAACAGCAAATGGACACAAACACTTCCTAAAGGAGCCTTTAGACTCACAGTTTGTCTTCGCGTTTCTTGTCTAACAGCAGCGTTAACACATGTTGATTAGCTCGGCTTCATTTCACTGCTGGATATCAGCCACTCGTGGCTCCCTGGAGGCCTCGGAGGGCCCCTGAAACCCCCCCATCATTTCTAGCAAACAGAAACCAGCTCAGAT
The DNA here is from genome assembly GCF_963576455.1 of Neolamprologus multifasciatus. Classification (NCBI taxonomy): domain Eukaryota; kingdom Metazoa; phylum Chordata; class Actinopteri; order Cichliformes; family Cichlidae; genus Neolamprologus; species Neolamprologus multifasciatus. The sequence goes on from NC_140440.1 coordinate 5,728,827, forward strand.
GGTACAGCTGTGGATTGTAGGGGATGAGCCAAATCCGGCAGTGGAGACAAAGAGAAGAGGATGGGGTGAATCTACACCTTCACCTCCCTCTGAGCTGTTCCCCACTCTGGGTGCAATTTTCACCTTTTTTTGGAGGTGACTGCGATGGGGAAAAAAACACCTCCACGCTGCTACAAATAGACCCGAGCAGCACTCCTGCTCTGCAGCTCTGTGCTAATTTTTTCAATTCCCCACTCAGTGATTATAGTGCTTTATCAAAGCAGTAATATCAGATAATGGAAATTGTATAGTAATAACTGAGAGAGCTGGGCGCCGCGGTTCACACGTATTTATAGACACCGAGGGCTCGGGAGCAGATGTAACGCCGACACTTAATTTTCAGCCTTAGTTAATGAATGTAGGGGATTATGCTTCTATTATGAAGCAATTAGCAAAAAATAAAATATAAACTTGAGGGATGAGAGGCTGCAATCATGTTTACTCCACGGCTAATAAAACACAGAGGGACCAGACAGAGGCAAAACAACCAAACGGCTCATCTGGAGGTTTTTCTCCTGGAACAAACACAGCTTTTACACGCATGTGCAGAGCTGCTCAGCACTGCTTTCTCTGTTTGAACCATGTTTGTTTGGTGTTCAGTTTTCATCCTCAAAAACACCTGTGAGACGCTCAAAAATGCCTCGTTTCCATTCAGCCTTCGCCGTGTCCACCTCTTTAGTAAATCTGCTGCAGATTTCTGGGGAGCCGATCCATGAATTTAAAGTTTAATCAGACATTAAAACACACCACAAAGTTTTACAGTGCTCATGAAGGAAAAATAACCTAATTTTATTCCCCATCTATTTTCTTTCTCCTGTATACTCTTTTTATAAATCTGTCTAAACTCCACATTTCCAGCTCAAAATAATCTCAGTTTGTTCTTTCTATGAAACAACGACTTTTAGCTCCTCCTTCAAGACAGCTTTGTTCCGATTGGCTGCCTCAAAGTCTGACCATAAGGTGGGTGGAGTTTCTGCCTCTGAGCTGACTATATTAGGTGTATCCTTTTTTTATGACATCATACGGATCCAACAGTAGAAAAAACTGTAATAAACTGAGTGTTTAGAGTATCTGCAGCCTGAGCTTTGTCTCACATGGATTAGTGTTCATACGCTGACATCATTATATATGAATGTCCACTGTAGCAGGAGACCAATGAGAGGAAATAAGGGTCCACTTTAATTTATTTTTTGCATCTGAAAGCAAACTCCAAAAACAGACTTCATCCATTATCCCTGTCAGGGCATCATCTTCTTCACAGTCAGTGTTACAGTCTCACAGAGCTGAAAGTGAGGCCGTAGACTCACATAATGTCACGTCATTTTCACCCACAGCACTCCTGTTATTGTGGTGAAGAAACAGTCACCAAAAAAGGGGAGAGGACATTGTAAAAGTGCTGCTTTTCTGCATTGTCTGTGCATGTTGATGCTTGGAAACAGGACAGAGGTGCAGAGTGATCTTCAGTCCAGCTACACTGGTGTGGAGATTGTTTTTAGCAACAGGAACTTGGCTTTTTAAAAACTCCGGTCCAGCAGTTAAACTTCCTGCCCACTGTTTTTAAGAGAATCGAAACCTCGACAAGTTTTAGTTAATTTACAGTGTCGCTGTCTGGTAGATGTCCCAATCCTGAAACCCAGCTACGAGTTTTAATGTTTGGATGTGGAGGGATGTGGCTCTCCTGGAAGACACTTTCAAGAGAAATCCAGTCCTTCCTGAAAAATCTGTGTGCTGCATTTCCATAATACATCGGGATCCTTCTTAAGCTTTGAACGGGCAAAGTTGGGCTCTTTGGTTGGCTAAATGTTTATAACGGTGATTCACACCATAACAGCTGATGTCAGTGCCAGCAAACCGCAGAAACCCAAGCTTTTGCTGAATAGGTAGCTCCTGTACTTCCTCAACCTTTAGGGTTGTTCCATTCAAACAGCATCAGTGGAGCGACCTTTATGAGCCATCTTCACCCATCAAGGGTTGTTGGCAGTATGAGTCGATGGGATGCAACAATCTGCAGACCTTACTTTGAGAGTCAGTTGTGAAAGGATCCCGGCATGTTCATCAGCCGTTGTGGGATGTGTCGGAAAGCCATGGGAACTTGTTCCGTTACATTTAGACGGAACCGGACAAAGTAGGACATTTCTGTTTTTAATTTTTTAACCCATGCCGAAATCGGACGGAAAATAAGCAAACGGTGATTTACAAAGTTTCAGTCGGTGCATATTTATATGAATCATTATTTTCAGCATATTTTTATTGATTGATTTAATCTATAGTTTTTCCGACTTTAACTCTAGTTGAGTAGTTTGGGAATGCTGTACGTGTTTTTATCCTGGAGTCAGAAACGTCCCCAGTTCTGACCAGTAAACATGAGTACGTGACTTTGCTGACTGATCTGGGATCTGTCAGCGTTCCAGCTGCTTTGCTTCTCACGTTGCTGGGAATCATTTCATGCGTGTTTCTGTTTGTAGTTTACACTCTGACGAAGTTACAACAACACGTGACTCCTCTCATTTTTTAGTCCATGGTTTAAAGACATGACACGGTCTGTGTTTTCTGTGTGTGTTTCGGCATCAGTCCACGTACAGATGGTCACGCTCACACTCGTCTGTCACACTCTGATTGGCTGCTTTGCTGCTGCTGCTGGAAGCTTCTGCAGGAAACCTGACAGAAATTTCACAAGACCACACACACACACACGTATGTGATGTTTGTATTCCTGCAATAATACCACAAGGAGATCCAAATAAAGTCAGTTATTACTTCTTACTTCTTCTGTGGTTGAAAACCGCTTCACAATGAAAGCTTTGCTAATAACAGAGACATAACCTGAATGAAAGTCTGTGCTTAAAAATCATTTTACTTCCACCTTTTTAATGGCTAAGACACAATAATTATTCTTAATTATTCTTCTCTCATCTGTGACAAGAATGAGAAACTCAAACGACAACTTGAACCCGTGTGTCTGTTTGTTTCTGCTGGTTTTGACGGCTCGAGGACGTTAAACGTTACACAGTGAGACAAAATTTACATAGAAATAGAAATTCTGTTTATATTTTTAATAACCCGACATCTGATAATATTAGCATTTGTAGAGTTGGCGTTGTCGGTTGACTGAGTTATGAAAGGTCTTATTAAAAAATAAATGTGCCTAATGTCAAACTTCTTGCTTTGTAAGCAGCACTTCTGTTTCATCCATGTTTTCAGTACTTTTATTTTTTATTTTAGTTTTCAGTTTAATTTCCGGTACTTTTCTGAGTTTCCTTATTAAAGAGTAGGGATTTTGTTTGTTTTTAATTTTTTTTACAAAGTTTTTGTTTCATTTTTATAAGTTTCATTGTCAGTTCTACTTATCTGGTCGTTAAGTCTGACGTCACTAGCCGTGTCTGGGCCTAAACTCCGCTGCAGGTCCGTATATCAAACGATCACTATGGCATTACTGAGAGTTGAAAAACTGTCTAAAGTCTTTCATCTTTAATAAAATGATCAGCGTTCAGCTCTACCAGGTGTAACAATTGAGTTTAACGTCCAGGCATCCATGAAAACGGAATTTATGACATTTAACGGAGATAGAAGTTAGCAGGAAGTTAGCTCGCTAGCTTCTATCTAAATACAATATAGCATGTCCTGACTGCGGGGTTTTGGAAACAAATTGAAACGTACAGCTCTTTTATCACTTCCAACATAAATGAAGACAGAAAACTAAACAGCAGTGACGTTTGTAGGGTTACTGAAGTTTGGCTAGCTGGTATATAATGATGTGCTACGTGACCGCTAGCGACACAGCTATGTTAGCATAATATAAACAAGCTAACTTTTTTTCCACTCGATAAAAGTTAACGTGAGTGTTCTCGGTGGTCAGGAACAAATGTAATCGCATGGCAGGATGCTGTAAAAGGACCAAACTTCAGCCAGGAGAACAACTGAGATAATCCATCCACAATACGAGGTTAGTCATTCATATACTGCTGCATGGGCTGGGCTGTAGTTACATCCTAAGGTTTTAAAAACTGAGCTTATTTTTTTTTTTTTTTTTTTTCTCTAAAAACAATAAATTGGAAAAAAAAAACAATATGTCACTAAACAATGAAAAACAAATATTTTCCAAATATTTGTATAAATATTTATTTTAACTGGTTAATGGGACTTCTGTTCCTGAACCTCTGCGCACAGCGTCTGCAAATTTGGGCTGTACAAAGCAATTTTCATCTTTACGCAGAACTGTAAACTGTCATCTGTGAGGCACGAGCAGTTTTTGTTTTTAACATAGTTCATGGTGGAGAATAGCTAGTCACATACGGATCCGAAGATCAGCAGGACTCCAAATGTATATGTCTTCATGTTTATGTAGGTGCTGGGGCATTCCATGTTTCAAACACGAGTTTGTGATTCTGAACTTATTGGCCTTCTATGGGCAACATCCTCTGTCAAGTGTTTGAATTGGGACTCCCACATATCTTACTTACACCTGCAGTCACATTTAATGGGGATGGATCGATGGTCAGAGGAGGGACAGGGAAGCATAATGTGGGTTTTTCCACTCTGAACTCACTGAATCGTTTCCCAAACAATGCTTTCATTGTGTTGATTGCAGACTGCTAATACTCAGAATTGATCAACTCATGAGCTTGTTTGCACTCCCTTACAGAGGGAAGTGAGAAAGTGTGCCTCTCTGTAAATCTCTGGCTAAAACTGTCCCGTTGGGCTCAAATACTAACATTGTCATGTCCACCATGAAGTGCAGCTTTTCCAGCCACTCTGGCTGTTCCAGCTCAGAAAAGGTGAGCCCTTTGCTGCTCGTGAAAGTTTTCACCTCTCCCAGACATGCAGCAAAGCGTTTCAGCACCTCTCCTCTGGACAGCCACCAGAATCTGTTACAAAGCAGGAGATCAGAGTACATGTGCTCCACCTCAAACAGCAACGCCATTTCTGTGGTTCTGTCTTTGACAGTCTTCGCAGAGAGAGGCATCTCTCTTGTTTTTAAAGTCCATGATTAGGTGTTCTGAAATCTTAATGAATGAATCCTTCATATATTCTCCGTCCATGGACAGCTTCCCATGCCTGACTATTTCCTGAGCTGCCACACAACTTGCGTATATATATGTTGAGGCAAACTGAAGAGGAGGAGAGGGACAGGTGCTGCTAGGGCGAGACAGACGTCTCTCGCTGAGTCCTTTAGTGCTGCAGGCAGGCAACATGCTCAAATAGCACAACTTCAGGTTTTTTATTTCTATATGATAATTCTGCATTATTAAGCGATGAGGTGTTTGACAAAGTTAGTGGTGTTGCCACAACACCTCACTGTCTTGCCACATGTATCGCAAACCGTGTCTTGGCTGTTTGTGGAGGTAAAATACGTCCACACATGACTCTGTTTACGCTCAGCCATTGTTGTGAGTGCGCACGCCAGGGGCTGCGACACATTTATACAGCCGTATTTCGCATATGACTATGAAAGGCAGAAGCGGAAGTAGTTCCTTCCAATTTAGACGATCCAAATGATATAGTTTCTTTCCACTGTGTTCCTGTTAATTTTTTTTTTTTTTTTAATAAAAAAAAAATAAAATAAAATAAAAAAAATAAAAATAAATAAAATTTTAAATAAATAAAAAATAAAAATACAAAAAATACAAAAAAAGAATAAATTAAATAAATTAAAAAAAAAAAAAAAATTAAAATTAAATTTTTTTAAAAAAATTTTAAAAGAAAATAAATAAATAAAAAAATAAAAATACTACTTTAGGACCGGAAGTAGGATTCGTCACGTCATCACTTAACGACCGGATTGTTAAGGAGGTGTCGCTACCCGATCCGTACCGGAAACCCGATCGGTACCCCGCATGCGCAAATCTTACGTCACTTCCTCTCTTTGCCAACATTGCGACATTCAATATACAGTGGGGCAAAAAAGTATTTAGTCAGCCACTGATTGTGCAAGTTCCCCCACTTAAAATGATGACAGAGGTCAGTAATTTGCCCCTGAGGTACACTTCAACTGTGAGAGACAGAATGTGAAAAAAAAATCCATGAATTCACATGGTAGGATTTGTAAAGAATTTATTCGTAAATCAGGGTGGAAAATAAGTATTTGGTCAATAACAAAAATACAACTCAATACTTTGTAACATAACCTTTGTTGGCAATAACAGAGGTCAAACGTTTACTATAGGTCTTTACCAGGTTTGCACACACAGTAGCTGGTATTTTGGCCCATTCCTCCATGCAGATCTTCTCAAGAGCAGTGATATTTTGGGGCTGTTGCCGAGCAACACGGACTTTCAACTCCCGCCACAGATTTTCTATGGGGTTGAGGTCTGGAGACTGGCTAGGCCACTCCAGGACTTTCAAATGCTTCTTACGGAGCCACTCCTTTGTTGCCCGGGCGGTGTGTTTTGGATCATTGTCATGTTGGAAGACCCAGCCTCGTTTCATCTTCAAAGTTCTCACTGATGGAAGGAGGTTTTGGCTCAAAATCTCACGATACTTGGCCCCATTCATTCTGTCCTTAACACGGATCAGTCGTCCTGTCCCCTTGGCAGAAAAACAGCCCCATAGCATGATGTTTCCACCCCCATGCTTCACAGTAGGTATGGTGTTCTTGGGATGCAACTCAGTATTCTTCTTCCTCCAAACACGACGAGTTGAGTTTATACCAAAAAGTTCTACTTTGGTTTCATCTGACCACATGACATTCTCCCAATCCTCTGCTGTATCATCCATGTGCTCTCTGGCAAACTTCAGACGGGCCTGGACATGCACTGGCTTCAGCAGCGGAACACGTCTGGCACTGCGGGATTTGATTCCCTGCCGTTGTAGTGTGTTACTGATGGTGACCTTTGTTACTTTGGTCCCAGCTCTCTGCAGGTCATTCACCAGGTCCCCCCGTGTGGTTCTGGGATCTTTGCTCACCGTTCTCATGATCATTTTGACCCCACGGGATGAGATCTTGCGTGGAGCCCCAGATCGAGGGAGATTATCAGTGGTCTTGTATGTCTTCCATTTTCTGATGATTGCTCCCACAGTTGATTTTTTCACACCAAGCTGCTTGCCTATTGTAGATTCACTCTTCCCAGTCTGGTGCAGGTCTACAATTCTTTTCCTGGTGTCCTTCGAAAGCTCTTTGGTCTTGGCCATGGGCGGAGTTTGGAGTCTGACTGGTTGAGGCTGTGGACAGGTGTCTTTTATACAGATGATGAGGTCAAACAGGTGCCATTCATACAGGTAACGAGTGGGGGACAGAAAAGCTTCTTACAGAAGACGTTACAGGTCTGTGAGAGCCAGGGATTTTCCTTGTTTGAGGTGACCAAATACTTATTTTCCACCCTGATTTACGAATAAATTCTTTACAAATCCTACCATGTGAATTCATGGATTTTTTTTTTCACATTCTGTCTCTCACAGTTGAAGTGTACCTCTGGTGCAAATTACTGACCTCTGTCATCATTTTAAGTGGGGGAACTTGCACAATTGGTGGCTGACTAAATACTTTTTTGCCCCACTGTATTTGAATGACACGGTTAGCGCCCAGTTAGCTCTTAGCATTTCTCAACAGCTCTGCCTCCTTTTCGACTACCGGGACATTTAAACAATGGATAATCCGTATCCGCAACAAATTTTTGCTTTTCTCCTCAACAGAGAGCGTTCCCCGATTGAACAACAGCACCGTAAAATAAGAAGAATGGTGCCTAATGACAGAGTTAATAATACAGACTTTGTAATATGTCACGTGAAGATTCAGAAGCCAGATGAAGTGTTTACTGGCAATTGACAGTGATAGCGGACATCATCATCACTATTCCAACAATCCTCTCCACACAGACAAGCATAAACACACTCGATTATCACTAAATCAAATTTAACACACGTTTGTAATGACGCTAATTCAGTTTACAATAGGGTTCATTCGCTCAGTCAGCAGGTGGCGGTATCCTCGGACACTGGGAAGTAAACTGCCATTAAACGAACAGAAGAAGAAGAAAACCCCTGCATATGCGCGGTAAGGATCGGGAGTCCTGATCTGTCATTATCTTTTTATTTTTTTGGTTTTTGTCTACATTATATTAAATGTTTCATTATCGGAAACATTTTAAGAGATACTTATTATTCTTAACATCTTAACAGATACTCTGACCTGTAACTATCGTAAAACGCTTCGACCGGAAGTAGACACCTTTCGCGCATGCGGGGTACCGATCGGGTTTCCGGTACGGATCGGGTAGCGACAGTACGGTCCGCCTTTGCACATGCACAGTAAGGATCGGGGAGTCCTGATCCGTCACTATCTTTTTATTTTTTTTGTTTTTGTCTACATTATTTTAAATGTTTTATTATCTGAAACATTTTAAGAGATACTTATTATTCTTAACATCTTAACAGATACTCTGACCCGTAACTATCGTAAAACGCTTCGACCGGAAGTAGACACCTTTCGCGCATGCGGGGTACCGATCGGGTTTCCGGTACGGATCGGGTAGTGACAGGAGGTATTTCCTTGTAGCTGTAGACTCCTCCCCCGTGCTTTCAGAGCCAAGATGTATTCTGTCAGAGGTCACCGTGACACTATATTAGCTACCTTTTTTTTTCAAACCTTTATTTAAACATCAGTACAATACAAAATGGAATTAAACAGTACCACAATAATGGTGTTGTACTTACAAAAGAATTGTATGCATAGATAAACAAATACAAGAACAGTATTCAGAAACAACAATATAAATATGCTAGGGGGAAAGTAACTGATCAAGCCAAAGAATAAAGTGATTGAAAGATCTTGATTTTTTCACAAACACCAATAGTTTTTATAGCTTTTGGGTTAGTGGAGTTCTTAATTGAGTTAAGATACTGTACAAGTTCAAAGGAGAATACATAAAAAGAGGGATGTCTTCCTAAACATTTGGACTTATGAATATGAAATTTAGCCATTAAAATTAACAAGTTAAACTATATTAGCTACCTGTGACGGAAAAATACCAGCTAACCCTAAACAGCAAGCTAGCAAGCCACCTCCATAATAACTGCTATTAAGTAAGATGCTAATTTAGCTTTAACCTGTGCATACCTGTAAACGCCCTGTGACAGACTGTTCTCTTCTTTCTCCTTCCTCATTCAGTGTTGGGTTTGATGTGGTGTGGTACGAGTCTCGTCCGATCCTTGGTGTCCTGATATTATTTGATAACTGAATGACTTTTTGTGTTTTATACTCGGCTTGTAGCCATTTTCCTACCATCACAGTGAATTAAAATGATTTCTACCAGCTGATTTATTTTCACGTGAAATCTGCTTCAGTGGAAGGATAACAGGTCAGGTGTGAAGCCACATTTCTGACAGGTGGACTTTTCAGTTTCTGCTGAGTCAGTGAAATCTGTTTCAGAGGAAGGTCACTGATGATGACCTGAAACATTTCTTCTTTGTTTATTCTGAGAGTATCTGTGGTTTCTTAAATGGACCTCACTGTGTCTGTGTATGTAAATTATAATAATTTAACACTTAACAGCCATTCAGATGTATTTGAAATATATTAAATATATAGTTATAATAATCTGTTGAAAGTCTTGTTTATAAATTAACACTTAATTTGAATAAAATGTTGAGCCTTAAATCGCATCCCTATTAATGAATCAATAGCAGGGCCCATTTTTCAAATTGGGCTTTTATTGATTTTCATGTTTTACGTACATCTTGCTCAGTTGTTGCTCAAACAGGACGGTTTTATTAAGCTCTGATCTGTTGTGCCGGTGCAGATACAGGCCACTGGGAGGCGCTGTGCTGTTTGTTATGAAGTCCACTGCCTGTGAGTGCCACAGATCCAATTTCCTCTCACAGGTCTTTACTCAAACAGAAGAAGAGACTGTTCAGCGTCTCTGATTTCTTAATAAACCTCCAGGGAATAATAAATCAGGCAATAACAAGCTGATTTATTTCACTCTATACTAACAATTAGGGTCAGCTGAATCCAAAGTAAATATGTATCGGTGAGTTCACAAACAGACAATAGACTTTTAGACTTTTTGTTTGCTTGGAATTAATTTTTCAAACTGTTGCTCCGTTTTTACATTTTTCTGTCAGTTTAGAGAAGCTCTTCATGTCATAAAAAAAATGTTATTTGTTAAAATTACATTTAATCATCACTAAGAATCTGTCATTATGGTTTCATCTGTATTAATTTCTGCGTTTTTTTTTTTTTTACTTTACAACATTGAGTTTGAAATCATGGACATCACTTTTGGGTCTGAAACGTGAAGCCAATGACGAAGCGCCTTAAACCTGCATTCTTTCTAATGGCCAGCAGGGGGCGACGGCTGTTTATGGTCTCAGTTGCTCTTTTCACACTGAGTAAAACGTGAAGTCGTTCATGTACGTTTGGGTCGTCAGCTGACGCCACGGAGAAAGAAATAACTTCATAAGGAGTCAACAAAGGAAGAGATGGCGAGTGACAGGCAAAACAACCGCAGGGCGCGTCCCAAGTTCAGCTTCTCTCAACTTTGAAGCAATTGAAGCGACCACCAATGAGCGCGAACGATACTGCTGACATATGAGAGGGCGTTAAATACATCACAGGGTGCCTTGTGCAGTCGGAGCCTCAATGTCTGCTAGCGTCCCGTGCGGACGCCCCTGTTGGCATGTTTTTTTCTGACGCTCGTGTCGAGGCCAAAGCTCACTGCCTTCATCCACAAAAACGTAATAAACGTGTTTCAGCATAACTGACCCAGAGTACGCCGTCCATCACGTCTGGGTTTCTTCTTTTCTTGCTTCTGATTAATCAAAGTTTCGTTTAATTGTTTTCTGCAGGTTTTTCCCTCCGTGCCCGTTACAAATAAGTAATGAAAGGTACTTCCTGCGTGAAAACCTAAATACAAAGCTGTTTATCAGTGTGAGAGCTCGCGCAACGTATAATCCACGCTCGCCTCCCTCCGATAACGCCCGTGTCTGTGGCTGGCGGCAGCACGGCGCTGAGTTATGACATTTTTGGCATAGCTGCGCTGCAGGTGAAAACACGTCGTGTGAATGCAGTTTAGCTAATGGTGCAGCTCCTGCAGCAATTTGTCCTCCACAACAGCGCGTAAATTACCGTTTAGGAGACGACCGCAGGAGCTTCCAGGCAATGAGTGATGGCCTGGGCGAGGATAGCACCGGTTCTCTATCTGAGGCTGGTGACCCCCTCCGGGGTCCCTCGAGGGGGTTCCAGGGAGTCCCCGTTTACATCTCAGCTTTGATTTACAGGAATTTTCACAATTACAGACTGAAAAGGGTCTTTATGTTTAAATCATAAAGCTTTCAGACGGCTGTCTCATCACGTCTGCGGTAACGCTGGTGTGCTTTATGCCGACCAGCCTGTTGTCTAGAATATCTCTGAAAATCTGCACAACTTCCACAAACGGTGTCGATTAAACATCTCACGATCTCTCATATTCAACCAGTGACACTTCAGAGGACCCAAGCCTCCGCGAAGTGGCACAAAGGAACCACCGAGTCCTGTTTTTGTTCTCCTGACCCCTCACACAAACCTCTGATTGGCTCCTCTTCAGTTTACAGAGAACATTAGAAAGCTGTTTTAATCCTTGGATAAAGGTTCAGGTCATAACTTTTCACACCGAAGAGATGTTTTTTTTTCAACTATACAACAGTTTTAATGAAGCACTTTTGCTCTGTCATGCTCTCATCTGTTTAACTGTGAAGAATCACAAACTGCTCATTAGTGTCAGAAGATTTGGCGCTCCCCGTTGCTCGTCACCTGTGAGGAAGCGCAGAGCGACAGGAACTGGCGTGCGCTTTGTTTTAAGCTGCCGACAGACGACTTGACCTGTCCGAGATGAAAGTGCCTGACAGGCGAAGACCCAAGGCCCAACGTAACGTCTTAATGTACTTAAGCGGGAATGTCGTCCAACCACGTCAGCAGGAGTCACAGTTAACAGGCCCAAACATTTATTCCACCTGGTCGCTCTGCCCCCGTTTTAGGGCCTTCTTCATTTTTAACCGAATTTATTTGTCCGCTGTTGTCACTGAAGTTCTTCTTCTCTCCTGCAAAAACCGTCTGGTTTCAAATCATAGATGTGACTCGATTATAAAGTAGCACCTCATATATTCATGTGAAACATGCAGCGGGCGGATCAGAGGGCTCAGCGGGGTGTTTACGGGGACGCTGCCGGACGATGTGTCTCAGCACGACCTCGGCCCTCACCCTGCCCGGCGTGCAAATGGCCTGCACGCCTCGGTGTTACAAAAGGACGCTTCGATATGTAGCTGGCATCAGAGCGGACATGTCGGCAGACGTCTGAGTGTTCAGTGGAATCAAAGATCTGAGAGGTTTTCCTTTGTTGTCTCCTGTAGGCCGAATCCGGATCATCTCTTTCTCCGTGTTGCCATCCACCGCTCACAGCTGTCAATGAAATATTAATAAACCTTTAATCTCTTCATCCATGCTGCTGGATTGCAGATGTTTATTCATGCACTTGCAGCGGTGCTGCTGGTGCTAATGACTGAAGCTACACTTCAGAAGGTTGGTGTGTTCTTGTAGATTTTTGAAATTTCACATACTTGTTTTATTGAGCGAGCAGACCAGACAAACCGCACCAACGTTTTGTTTCGGGAACCGGAAAACAGACAAAAAAATAAATCTGCCCCAGCTGGGAGGGTTTCCAACATACCTACCTCATATTAGTCTGTTTCATTAACAGCCTGTCAATCAAACATGAAGCAAATGACTTTAACAGCAAGATAACTTAATTCAAGATATCCAATCAGAGGCAGAGGAGAAAGGTGAGCTGGATGTGAGTTAACAGGATTAGTTTATCCTGATAATCTGCAGTTAATCTGGATGATTCGAGCCTCGGTTGTGTGCTGGAGCTGATCTGAGAGCTGTCACAGTTTCTCTTTGATGTGCTGACATTACCTGCTGGACGAGCCCAGGATGTTTATTCCATCCACACCTCAGGTGATGACAGGTTGTGATGAGGGGGCCTGCTCAGGTGTGTGTGTGTGTGTGTAGGTGAGAAACACTCCCTTTGTCTCCAGGTGTGTGTGTGTGTGTTTCTAAGGGACATTCATCTGTTTCTTCTCATTTCTACATTTGTGTGTGTTCTCGCTCAGGTGTGTGCATCCAGGTGAGTCCTCCTCATTGCCCCTGGGCTCTTCCTGTAACAGCGTATGTTTCCAGCCCCTCAGGGTTGTGGGAGTTTACAGCTTTTAACTGAGGTCATAACAGCTCCCCAGTGAACACAATTAGCTGCTAAACGCCCCTCTCCTCGCCGTGGTTTGTTAACCCGCCCGCCAGCCCGCCGTGTTTCTTTTTGTCCGTGGACGTGTTTACCTGCCGAGCTGACAGGTACGCCTGGACAAAAACAGTAAGGTTTTTAGCTAACTCTGCCTGCTCTCACTGCTTATTTTTTTCCTTTTATTTCAATTTATGACCTTTGACCCACAACTCACCTTGACCAGCCCTGAGCCGTAAACACCAAAAGGATCCCAGATTCAGCCCAAATGTGAGAAAATCAGTTCAGTTCATCACACTAGTGAGAAAATATGCAGCGTATAAATCCGTTTATTTTGTTTTTTATATCTCTGCGGTTTTCACATTCAGACACTTTTTTTAAGATGTTAAAATTTTTGTTATGCTTTTTGTGTGTTAGTTAATGTCTGAACCAACTGGACTCAATATAAAATGACATGAACAACACCATAAATCCCGTCACAGCATCACAGAGTCAGGCTGAGGTCCAAACTTTGATACCCGGTAACTCCTGTGGAAGCCACAAAGGTGGGCAGTTTCTGCCCGTCTCTTTGGTTTTTGTTCAATAAATAACAGTAACAGATACATAAAACCTTAGTATTTTCAAAGTAATTAATAATAATTTAAATTTTGTTGTATAACATTTAAAAACATCCAGACAGAACAGGGCGATCAAAGACACTTACACATTAGTGATGGGATTTCCGGCTCTTTTTAGAGATCCGGATCTTTCGGCTCGACTCACTAAAAAGAGCCGGCTCTTTCGGCTCCGAACCGGCTCTTCAGGTTGTTTTGTTGCTTTAATTATTTAATCATTAACAATAATATAAAATTATGCAGAAAAGGAATTACTAATGTAAAAAAAAGTGGTTTTATTTATATATGTTTATATATGGCCCTTAGAGACAAAGCACGTACAAACTCTAAAGCATATACAAACTCCAAAACACATTTCTAGCGTTAACTGAACTACCAAAGCAGAGCTACCCAGATCACTTAAATTACACAATTGAAAGCATGTGTGTATTGTTTGTGTATTTATAGACAAGCACTCATATTTATTCAAATAATTAAAAAAAAAATTAATTTACCTGTTACTACCACACACCAAATCCGGTTGTTGATACTTCCTGGCTTGTGTAGCCACTAGGTAACAAAAGCTCAACACTGCGCCCTAGCATCCTGGAGCACTTCTGTTGTCTTTTGTACGTGATTCTGAGTTTGTACGTGCTTCTTAGTTTTTACGTGTTTTGGAGTTTGTACATGCTTTTTCTCTAAGGGCCACCATAAATATACTTTATTTATTCACTCCACATAAAATGTAATAAATAAATCATATAATACAAAGAACAACTATTTACATTTTAGACTTTTAACTATTTAAATTTTCAGCTTTTTCCTTTTAAACAAATTTAACGTGAAACAACACAAAACACTGCAAACCACAACACAATTAAATATAAATTAAAATATTAAAACAAAAAGAAGATGCACATTCTCTGTCGTATGGGCCTGCATGATTTCTGAATCCTTTATCATCTGCAACTGAAAATAGTGGATGATTACTATACCTTTCTAATGTGACGTTGTTGTCCCTCGCTCTCTTTCTCTCTGGCTCTGTTCCTGTGCTACTGCGAGTGTAACTTAACGCCCCTCCCCCCTCTGCCCAGCGCAAAGTACAGGCCGCGCGTGCGGTGTTTAGCGGAAAAAAGGGCGAGAGAGAGGGTGAGAGAAAGAAAAAAAAACCCTCACGGCTCCCAATAAGGAGCCGGCTCGCGTCGTTCACTTCAAAGAGTCGGCTCTAAGAGCCATTTCGTTCGCGAACGACCCATCACTATTACACATGTATACGAGGTGTACGAGACAATGAGCTTGTGGGTCATATTCATTTGCACACTCTCCCCTCACATCAAGCTGTGAAACATCACATCAGAAACGGCCATCTCATCCAGACGTCTTCTGAACCTGAGCGTTTAAAGGAGGGTTACTTTCTTTTCACTGTGACACTCACTTTAATTCCCATAACAGGTTTCTTTATCCTCTGAAACAACACCTCACGTTTGTGTCTAAGTTACAGACAAAATCAGTCTCATAAACACTCAGTGACTCTTATGTTATTGCACCTGTTTGAACTGTAACACTTCTCTAATGGGAATGTCTTTGAAGTACTCTTGATTTTGTTGCTTTCATTTAACTGTCTGTCCCGTATTGTGAATAAATGATGGATGGATTCAGCCGTGAGACCGAGCGAGCCGATGGACGAGATTAGTCGCTGTCTTAATTAAATTTGAGTGGTTGTTTTTACTTCCTGTCATCCCATCATTCCTCGCTTTGAACCGGATCACCTTCGCCGTCTGGCACTCCTCCTCGTTAAACTCAGCGCTCCATAAATAAAAGACGTTCCCGCCCGTCGTCTTCACTTCCTGCCTGCAGCTGTCTGACGACTCTGCCCACCTCCAGCGCTGAACTTGAGGGGGAGGGTGGGGAGGTTGAAGCTACTTAGGTGGTAATATATCGTCCAGGATGCCACAGGTGTCTTCCTAAAGTGGTCTGGATCAGATAAGGACTGACCCCTCCTCCCCTTTCCCACCTCCCACACTTTAAACTTCTCTCCATCATCAGCCACTCGGAAAATCGGAGCACACCACAAACTTCAGGTGAGCGCTTTGTGCTGACTGACCTCACTAAACCAAACAGAAATGATAACAAAGGCCGCGATTACAGTTTAGATAAATTAAAGATGCCTCATTGAAGGCATTCGCACTAGTCTGAACCGAACCAAATACCTCTTCGGTTTTGTCCCGTACTCCGTTTAGGTGAAAGAAAAACATTCATGGTCCAACTCAGACTTACTGCTGTCACTCTCAGACACATTATGAGATAAAGTGAAGATTTGTAAGTTAATCCTCGAGCTTATAAAGTTACACTTTGTAAATTCTCACCACTCTCATCAGTAGATTGCAGAATGCAGGTTTTTTTGTTCCTCCCAATTCAAGTGCATAACCCTAGCTACGGTTTCAGTTATAGGACAGATAAGTTTTAGTCAGCCAAGAGACATCAAAACACTAAACTTGTGCTGTACCCCATAATCGCCACATCCAACCAGCATCTGCTGTTTACCTCAGCTGTCTATGCCGGGCGAAAGCATAAACCTTTATTTACTCCTTGTGAAAGGAGTTGATAACTCTGAGAAGCTCAAATCTGACCAGCGACAGTGACACTGAAGTGAGTTGTAGAGCAGCAGTCCCCAACCCCTGGGTCACGGGCCTATAATGGTCCATGAGTCGTTTGGTACCGGGCCGTGAGAGTTGAGGCTCGGCTATGAAATTTATGGTTTTCAGGGTTTTTATCGTTAACTCGGTTTCCCTGGGTCTTTTCCCGTGTTATAGTTGTGTATCTTATTTTGAAAGAAATATTTACGCGTTACCATAGCGACCAGAGAGCCTTAAGGGGCAGAGAGGAGGATGCTACTCTCAATGTTGTTGGCGCACTTCAGGAGGACGCAAGTTACACAATTACACAGTGAATTTCGCGTTTGTTATTATATTTACAAAATACCAGTTTTTGTCTTGGTCGTATCGTTTTATTTTGTTGTATTCATCCGTGACATCTTAAAGGCCGGTCCGTGAAAATATTGTCTGCCATTAAACCGGTCCGTGGCGTAAGGTTGGGGACTGTTGTAGAGGACATGTTGATCTGTTGCTTATGCTGCTGTTAGCCTCTGTTAGCTGCTGTTCATTAGCGTTCTTTGAAGTGGATGTTGGATAAAGTTGAATAAACTCTTATATGATGTGAGAATGTAATCAAACCGTTTATCAAAGCCCAACATTAGCAAACATTGCAAACCGGCTTCCATGTAATTTTAATGTAATTTTAATACATCAATAATACGTTTATGAGAACATTAGTTTGTTACTAATCTATGTCGCCTTTTGGATAAAAGTTTTATGCTGTATTCAGTAAAACATTTTGTTTTGATAACATCATATTCTTTTCACTTTCTGGCTTCTGAACCTAAAAACAAAGACGAACAAATTCCAGCTCTGGAAACCATCCAGAACACATGAAGGCAGGGTTATTATCAGATGTCATTATTCGTCATTGTTATTATGGGAAGTAAGTACAGTCTGTGCTTTATTTGTGTTTTGTTTTTTATTGTTGCTGCATGCATGAAGCATATGATAAGCATGTGGATCCTCCTGGCTGCACCGCTTTCTTCAGAGCGGAGCGGCTCAGACCCCCGCAGGAAGGAAATGTGAAAATAATGATATATTTAAAGCAGACAGAAGAAGACTGGTAGTAAATTTTGAGACGGCAGTCTTCGAGCTAGCACAGCACGGTGGTATGTTTGCTTTTTTCTCTTGTGAGAGATGGACGTGTGGAAATTACCTGACGTGTGTGAGCGGAGGGTTGTAGGCCTTCATACCTGTCGGGGATAATAACAGGTATTTTAGCAGCGAGATGAATCGGTGATTACAGCAAAAGGCATTTTCTTTCTCACAAGGAGGGAGGGAGCTTTGGCATTTGTAAACTGGTCGTGACAAGTGGCCGTAAATTACTCTTTAAGACATCCATTAAAACTCATCTGACACAAATGCCATCTATAAACATACCTGAGTGACAGCGACGTTCAGCAGCTGCTGCCACGAATGCGGTTTCTTGGACGTGACACAATGTGGCAAAACATATCTGAGTCAGTGATTCAGTAAATGGTGTAAATGACACAAGGATTACTAAACTACTCAACACACCTGCACAGGTAAACCTGTCAGGGTGGATGGGTGACGCATAAGATAGATTGAGTGCTACTGGAAGCTTGAGGTAAGCTGTGAAAAAGTGTTGCATCAAACATCAAACAGCAGAAAGGGCAATAAAACAATGAGTTTCACAAAAAAAAATTAAATTTCATTAAAAAACTGCAAAGTTTGTGATTTTTACATCGTGTTTGTTGTATTTGGTGTAACGGTGTTACAGTGAGGCAGCTTGTCTGTGTTTAAACACCCTGGATAATCCTCTTTTCTGACTCTAATAATGACCATAAATCACAAAATTTACATCATGCTTTATTCGGGAAAACCTGAAAACTGCTTCCAGAAACTCAGCGGAAAACTGCAAACTTCCCTACAAGCATTTCCAAAACAAAGCTCTCGAGGGCAGCTCATCATCTGTCTCGTCAGCCAATTGTCTGTTTGTCTGTCAGCAGTGTAGCATCCACAGTTTTCTAGATATCATGTTAAAATGTTTGTCTGATAGTTGATACCAATAACAGCTGAGCTGATTTAATTTTGGTAAAAAATTGGCTCATGGGTACATCTAATGTGAAAATCCATAGAAACTTTATATATACTCACAATTTTGTATGAATTGTCTTCAAACTACATAAGTACCTAGCTTGCGTAACCATTTGACCTTGACCCTCATTCTTAGCAACCAAGGTCAAAGTTGACCCTGAAAAAACACCATATCGAGTAATATATATAAGGGCATAGAGCTGTGCAACATTTTTTAGCCAATTCTCCTCAAATCAAAAATGATTAATAAAATAAAACACACAGTTTTAATATGTAATGTTTCAAGGTCATGGGTCAAAGGTCAGATATAAGCTTTTTGGTATTTTTCTGACAAAAAATCATGAAGTTGACCTTGACAATTTGGTGGATGTAAGTCAGATTTTAATGGATTGTTAACACCCTGGTAGTTGTATCACGTCCAGTATGATGGAGAAGAAGTTATTATCATTATTATTACTGTTGTTGGAAGGTTGGTGGTTCAATCCCTGGCTCCCCCTAGTCTGCATACCAAATATCTTTGGACAAGAACCCCAAGTTGCTCTCCGATGCACCCATCAGAGTATGAGTGTGTGTGAATAAAGTAAAATTTTATTTATATAGCACCTTCCAAGATGAAATCATAAAGTGCTTTACAAAGGCAGAAAACAGACATTAAAATCTAAAACAAAACAAAATCAACCAAAAGCAAGTTTAAACAGATAAAACATGACTGAGTCCACAGATCTCAAACTCAAAGGGAGCGAGTTCCAGAGTCTGGGAGCCACTGATACAAACGCTCTGTCACCTTTTGTTTTTAACCTTGTATGCTGGACAACCAGCAATCCCTGGTCACAAGACCTCAGGGACCTGCTGGGGTGATAAGAAAGAAGAAGATCACTTAAGTAAGTTGGAGCTACACCGTGCAGAGCCCTATAAGTCATCATTATGATCTTAAATTGGACCCTGAACTTGATAGGGAGCCAATGCAGCTGAATCAGCAGGGGAGTGGCATGGAGGTATTTGTGATGCTTTGTCAGAAGCCTAGCGGCAACATTTTGAACACCCTGCAGTCGTTCCAGGGAGGCATTACTTAAGCAAGTAAACAAGGAATTACAATAGTCTAAGTGAGATGAAACAAAAGCATGAATAATCATTTCCAATTTGGAACGTGACACAATGGGACTCAGCTTAGCGATATTTCTTAAATGGTAAAAACAAGAGCGAACCAAGGATTTAACGTGTGTGTCCAGCGTCAGAGCTGGATCAAATGGAACACCAAGGTTCCTAATGGATGATTTAATATAAGAAGCAAGAGGGCCTAGATTTTTAACCACGAGGGGAACAAATTTCTCAGGAGCAAAGACAATGACTTCTGTTTTATCAGCATTTAGTTGAAGGTAATTACCAGCCAGCTTTTGGTAGAAAAGCACTTCAAAAGCACAGAAACAGTGCTTGTGTGAATGGGTAAATGTGGCATGTTGTATAGAGTGCTCTGGGAGAGCAGAAAAGTGCTATATAAGAATCAGTCCATTTACCTTAGCATATAAAGCGCCTTGAGGTGACCATGTTAACTGTTGTGATTTTTTGCTATGTAAATAAAATTGATTTGAAATGAATGCTGCTCAAAAAAAAACATGGACGCAGCTTTCTAAGTCAGAAAAATGAAGCCATTGTAGAAAATGTTGACCGTTTTTGGTCAGTGTGAGTCAAAAAGGAGGATTTTCCATGATGTGCTTCTTAACTCAGATAAAACTGAGGTCATTGTACTCGACGCTGAAAAGCTTAGAAATATGGTATCTAACCAGATTCTTACTCTGGATGGCATTACCTTGGCCTCCAGTAACACTGTGAGGAACCTTGGAGTCATTTTTGACCAGGATATGTCCTTCAACGCACATATTAAACAAATATGTAAGACTGCGTTCTTCCATTTGCGCAACATCTCTAAAATTAGAAATATCCTGTCTCAGAGTGACGCTGAAAAACTAGTTCATGCATTTATTACTTCCAGGCTAGACTACTGCAATTCATTATTATCAGGATGTCCAAAAAACTCACTGAAAAGCCTTCAGTTAATCCAAAATGCTGCAGCAAGAGTACTGACAGGGACTAGAAAGAGAGAGCATATTTCTCCTGTTTTGGCTTCCCTTCATTGGCTTCCTGTTAAATCCAGAATTGAATTCAAAATCCTGCTCCTCACATACAAGGTCTTAAATAATCAGGCCCCATCTTATCTTAATGACCTTGTAGTACCATATCACCCTATTAGAGCACTTCGCTCCCGCTCTGCAGGCCTACTTGTTGTTCCTAGAGTATTTAAAAGTAGAATGGGAGGGAGAGCCTTCAGTTTTCAGGCCCCTCTTCTGTGGAACCAGCTTCCAGTTTGGATTCAGGAGACAGACACTATCTCTACTTTTAAGATTAGGCTTCAAACTTTCCTTTTTGCTAAAGCATATAGTTAGGGCTGGACCAGGTGACCCTGAATCCTCCCTTAGTTATGCTGCAATAGATGTAGGCTGCCGGGGGATTCCCATGATGCATTGAGTTTTTCCTTTCCAGTCACCTTTCTCACTCACTATGTATTAACAGACCTCTCTGTATTGAATCGTATCTGTTATTAATCTCTGTCTCTCTTCCACAGCATGTCTTTATCCTGTCTTCCTTCTCTCACCCCAACCGGTCGCAGCAGATGGCCGCCCCTCCCTGAGCCTGGTTCTGCCGGAGGTTTCTTCCTGTTAAAAGGGAGTTTTTCCTTCCCACTGTCGCCAAAGTGCTTGCTCATAGGGGGTCATATGATTGTTGGGCTTTTCTCTGTATCTATGAAGCGCCTTGAGGCGACATTTGTTGTGATTTGGCGCTATATAAATAAAATTGAATTGAATTGAATTGAATTGGCACAACTTGTGATTGTCAAGTCACCTAACACCCTAACCCTGAACTTCAAGGGTTTTATCTGACGATCACGAGCTACACTTTTTCCAGAGGAGTCCTCCTTTTTTCTTTTGGTCGAAGTCGTCGCTAATAATGATGGTGTACGAGCCAGACGTTTTACGTGCCTGACCAGTTGTCCTCTGTATGAGGGGCGTTTTGCTTCATCTGGACCTTCAATCAAGACATCCTCCATTCTGAGGAGTGCTGCTGACCCTCTAAACCGTTTCAAGATTGTGGCGTGCATTGGAGAGCCTGTGACCTCACTTTCCTGACTTGCCGGTATTGTGGTAGATGGGTTTGGACTTTTTACCCATCTGTAGCCACCGTTCATTAGCAATCCACAGCAGTCTGCTGTTGGCTTTAAGCATTGCAGCTTAGCATCTATCAGCGATGGCAGCAGGTTGAGGACATGTAAACGGCGTGCATTTGTGCGTCAGAATCCACGTCGAGCACAGCTGAAGGTTTCACGTTTCCTCTTTGTCAGTCCTGTGAAACACATTCTTTCTGCTATTAACGGTTACAACAGAGTGCATGTGTCACTCAGTGAGCAGAGGAAGCTCTGTGCCAACTGCCAATCATGAATCGGTATGTAAACACTAACAGCCCACGCCTCGTTTGTTCTGGACTCGACCCAGCGGGCTGTGTGTGAAACTGGATCACAATGAAGCGGGGTGTGACTTCTCTTTACAGGCCTGTCCGTCAGCAGGATGAAGAATTTTAATTGCAGGCCGGGCTTAAGTCCGCGGGTTGCCTCCTGATGAAATACTCACATTTAGATTCATGCAACAACAGGAGAGCTGTCACCGCTGTAGCCACATGTCTGCAAAGCTGCAGAAGTCAAAGAGTCACCTGGTTAGAAGCTTTGTTCTACATTATGAAGACAAATAACCACCGATGTGGTTTAATCAGTGAAAAAACCAGAGGGCCAAGATTTACAGGAGATATTTTAAAGTCTTTAACATTACAGAGCTTTTTAGTGTTTTAGTGTTAACACCGACAGCAGCAGCTGCTGGAGAAAGAGTCCCAGTTTACCTCCCGGTTGTACTCATTTAGATTATTTTTAAAATTCAAACCGTGAACAGATGTTGGAGTTTAAAACGTCCGGAGCCTGGAGGGAAACTGATGTTCATTTCTCACTTTTCATCTTCTTTAGTTGCTCAAACAAGCTCATAGATGGACACTAAGTAGTGTGATTTCCTCGCTGCAGGCGCTTTGGTTTAGTTAAGTCAACATGAGCGTGACTGAAAACTGGCTGATCAAACAGGCTATAGAGTTACACTGCTGTCAGCCTGATGAGTCTGTTACATCACACACACGTTGACGCACCTGAGCTTTTCAGGAAGTCTTCAGAAGTCTGAACTCGGGAGTTTAGAGGATTAAGAGCTCTGAGGTGAGGAAGGAAAGAAACTCACTGGTTTTCACCCGATTTCTACAAATGAGTGTCACTCATGCTTTACATCACACAGTTTATTCACATTTTCTCTGCAGACGAGTTTATCTGCTCGGTTTATCCACTAAATGTTTTAAATTAGGAAAGTTTAAATTAAAAAATAATGCCAAGAGCAGCCAACTCAACATTTCACTGCTTCCACTCAGATTTTTTGGCTAGTTTGAAGATTTGCAGATAAAAACAGATGGAAGGAAACACGACCGCGAGGTCTGATTGCACTTTTTCTGTGTTTTTGCTTTATGTACAAAACTCTGGGGATGAAAAATGAAGCCAAAGATGAGGTGACAAAAAAATGCCACCTCCTACCAGGCGCTGGTAAGAACATTTTAAAACAAGAAGTAGTCAGAAAAAATATAAAATTTATTTTCAGATGTTATTTAAACTGAATGATTTATAAGCACAACGATCCCTCACAAACAACGTCAGAGCTGAAAAATTAAGCGCCAAAACCTGCAGTTCCTCTAAGGTCCACAAGGGGCTCCAGCAGTGAGTCAGTCCCCATAAACCAGGGTGTCCAACTCCAGGCCTCAAGGGCCGGTGTCCTGCAGGTTTTAGATCGCACCCCTGGGTCAACACACCTGAATCAAATGATTAGTTCATCACCAGGCCTCTGGAGAACTTCAAGACATGTTGAGGAGGTAATTTAGCCATTTAAATCAGCTGATTTAAAACCTGCAGGACACCGGCCCTTGAGGCCTGGAGTTGGACACCCCTGCCAAAGACTGTCATGTCCAACTCAACAGCACAAAAATCATGTTTACAGCCTGATACAAAAACTGCTTCCACTCAGATTTTTTGGCTATCAATAACTGACCCATTCATAATAACTGTTTTATAACTCACCTGTTTAAATTGTATTAAGGGTTACATTGTAAGGGGTGTGGCCTATTTGAGTGACAGGTGGAGTACCTGCCGGTTTTGTTTATAGGAATTTGAAAATGGATTACTTGAGGTTTGGTCAGGCGGGACATTCTTCCTGTCTTTCAGCTGCAGCATTCCTGCAAACCTCTGGAAATGCCCTGCATTGTTATGCTGTCACTGCTGTGTGTAATCAGTGTTTGTATGATTTGCTAAGCCATAAATCCACAAACGGTCTGTGAGGGATTCAACATGTTAACACAGTATAAAAATAATTTTTGCATCTGTCTGTAAATTTCCATGTTACAAATTACATAGACATGTAAATCAGTGTTTGCATGATCGTGTATTTGTGTGTGTGTGTGTGTGTGTGTGTGTGTGTGTGTGTGTGAGTAGCTTCTCGCAGTCCACATCACAGATGGACGAGCGACTTTATACCCTCCTCGACTCTGGGAGAACAAAAAGGAGGAATGAAGAGGAGACGAAGTGAGAAAGTGTGGACATTTAACCCCTTCACTTCCTTATGAAGACTCCAGTAATCAGGCAGTGTGTGTGTGTGTGTGTGTGTGTGTGTGTGTGTGTGTGTGTGTGTGTGTGTGTGTGGGAGGGGTGGGGTGGGGTGGGGGTAAAGTGGGAGCATCGCCCCTGGCCGTTTGGAGGTGAGAAGATCTAATCCTGAATTAAATGATCTGGCACTTTACAAAATACACAACAATTACACAGATAATTATACCAAGCCTTCACATGGAGCCCACGGGTCACAATTAACACACACACACACACACCAGCTGTAGCTCAGACCTGCTGTTGAGCTGTGTGGATGTACGCTGCACACAGAGGACAATAAACAGTTTACAGAATGACAGCATTTAAAGATACGAGCAGAACCTCCTCCTGACGAGCAGTGACAAATAAAGAGAGCATAAAGTCGAAGCTGCTTTAAAAGCGGTCAGGGAAAAATAAGTCGGCTGTGGAGATTTAAAGTGGAAGCAGCGATTATAGCAGCTGGACACACCATGGACACATTCCTGTTAACGTTCTTTGAAGGATGTGCTGACCACTCAGAGATTCATTATCACCGTCTGATAATTACATTTAAATAACTCTGAGCCAAACAGACCCCAGGAGACGTGAAGGTTGATTGTTATTAGCCATGAATAGTTTAGCTCAGGTTTTCTCCCCTCAGATCCACCAGCAGTCACCTTAAAGCTAAAAGATAAGGTACAGGAACAAATTCTGCAACACTGACTTTTCTTCTCTGCTATTGGTGGTACTGAAGATAGACACTAGAGGTCCTGCATGCAAACAACATGAGGAACTGCAGCACTGAGTGCAGCTAATGCCCACTGAACACAAAGGTTAGTCATCATCCAAGAGTTTCTAATGGAAAGCCAGGCTGGAACTGATGTGATGAGACAGCAGGGTATCATCTGCATAGAGGCAAAAAGAAAGTTTGAACTTTTAAGTAACTTTATGCAGTGGTAACAGAAACAGTAAGGGGCCCTGGATCAACCCCTGAGGGACTCCACATTTATTCAACAATGCATCAGCAGAGCAAACCCAGCAAAAGATGGATTGTACTACCATGACACCACCCACTAGTTAATAAGGTACCTCTCATTCATTTAAATACAGTCAGACTTTATAACAAGAGGACGTTTGAGACTTCACATTTCAGACCTGGAAGCTGAGTCTGTGTTTGATATAAAGTTGATGCCACAGACACAAAGGACTAACGTACTGAGAGTTACAGAATACCCAGAAGCCCACTGTGCGTGCCCCGACAGGTCGGGGTGCTTTACTGCCTTAAGGGAGACCTACACAGTATCAGGCGGGTTGTTTAGAGGTTGTGGTTGGCAGCTTGGTTTATAATTTAGCGTTTAAAGTGACACAGTGGCTTTTCAGAGCTTCACATCCAGCTCCTCCCCTCTGTCTGCTTTTACTGTTGTTCAACATATATATCGGCGTAGAAGACTATTTACTAGATCATTATCATTTTCCAGTCCCAGATGTGTTTGTTTACTCTGTTTACTGTTTGTTTGTTGGTCTGGCTCACAGACTCAGTGAACGAGGAGTTTAGTTACACTAATGATGACCCTCGGGCTGTTAGTTAACTAGCTCCCTGCAGACCTTAAACACAGCTAATGCACACCTTCAGGGACACACTAATGTGTGCTTTGTGCGCGTGCATAAACTAAACATGTGTGGACCTGAATGTGCACGAGTATGTGCATGTGTAACTGCTGCATGTACTAACCCCTACAGTGAGGTAATTTGATGTTTCCTGTACTCCTCTCACAGCTGCTGGACAACATACATAACACACAGTACACACATATATATGACAGAGCAGGCTCACTTTATGGCGCCATGCATAAATAATAATAATAACCATTTTCTGCATATGACACACAGGTCATGTTAAATGTGAGTGTAATGTCCTCTGAAGTGCAGAAAACGTGTGTGTGTGTGTTGTTGGTAACTGTCTCCTGTGGACCATCTGTACCTGCAGCTTGGCTTCCATCATTAACCAAACCACAGTGATGTCATCAGGGACCGATGGGCAGCAGCTGCTTTAACATAGACACACACACCATCCAGTAATAATGAAGTCATGTGATCTCCGACTTCAGCCGACCACCAGTCTCATTAGTTTACTGTAAATTGTGAGGCATAGATACAGCTCCATCTTCATTCTACTTGTGTCTGTCGTTTTAAAGTAAATTTGTATGAGTATTAGGGAGGTCATAGAACCACATGCACCCCTTACATGCCTTCTGGAGTTAAAATTAGAAAATGTGCACCACTGAGGAACGACCAACCAATCAGCATGCAGTAGCAGAATACCTAGTTGTAGCTTAATTTAAATATTTGTGAATTTGTGAAAACTCACAAATTATACGTGATTATTTTAGCCCAGT
This sequence comes from Neolamprologus multifasciatus, assembly GCF_963576455.1. Taxonomy (NCBI): domain Eukaryota; kingdom Metazoa; phylum Chordata; class Actinopteri; order Cichliformes; family Cichlidae; genus Neolamprologus; species Neolamprologus multifasciatus. The sequence goes on from NC_140440.1 coordinate 5,755,515, forward strand.
TTACTCATCAATTTTGAGGACTATCTCATGAAGATGACAGGATTAACAAGCAGTGTAATAGCTCCCATTAGTCAGCCCTGTTACCAGTTTAAAATACTGATTTATTGCTTTTATATCAAAAGCTACAGCTAGGTGCTGCTGTTTCTGACGCTGGTTTTTATCTTAGATTTCATCCAGTAGGCGCCATTCAAAGGAGCAAAATTACCCATCAGGAACTCCAGTTTGTAAATTGCCCGTAAACATACATACATCTATATCACCAGATTACAGATTACATACTGAGTCATGTATGCGCTCCTGTTAGCTGTTGTTGGCCAGTTTTAGTGAAAGCTTCTTTGAAGTGGGTCTATCTCATCGCTGGACTCAAACACTTATGTGTGAATGTAATCGACCTGTTCATCAGAGAGTGTGATTTTTAGGACAGGCTGGCATGGTATCTTATAACCTTTACCACCCACCACTTTAATCACACTCTAGATCTTGTTTTAACATATGGCATAGAAACTGAACATTTAACAGTGTTTCCTGAAAACCCTCTCCTGTCTGATCATTTCCTGATAACATTTACATTTACAATAATTGATTACACAGCAGTGGAGAGTAGACTTTATCACAGTAGATGTCTTTTTGAAAGTGCTGAAACTAAGTTTAAGAATATAATCCACCCACTGTTATCATCTTCAATGCCCTGTACCAACACAGAGCAGAGCAGCTATCTGAACGCTACTCCAACAGAGGTCGATTATCTTGTTAATAATTTTACCTCCTCACTGCGTACGACTCTGGATACTGTAGCTCCTGTGAAAACTAAGGTCTCTAATCAGAAGTACCTGACCCCGTGGTATAATTCTCAAACACCCTAAAGCAGATGACTCGTAAGCTGGAGAGGAAATGGCGTGTCACAAATTTAGAGGATCATCATTTAGCCTGGAGAAATAGTTTGTTGCTTTATAAGAAAGCCCTCCGCAAAGCCAGAACATCTTACCAATCGTCACTGATTGAAGAAAATAAGAACAATCCCAGGTTTCTCTTCAGCACTGTAGCCAGGCTGACAAAAAGTCCGAGCTCTATCGAGCCAACCATCCCTTTAACGTTAACTAGTGATGACTTCATGAACTTCTTCACAAATAAAATTTTTCTCATTAGAGAAAAAATTACCAATAATCATCCCACAGATGTAATATTATCTACAGCTACTCTTAGTACCATTGGTGTTAAGTTAGACTCTTTTTCTCCAATTGATCTTTCTGAGTTAACTTCAATAATTACTCCAAACCATCAACGTGTCTTTTAGACCCCATTCCTACAAAACTGCTCAAAGAAGTCCTGCCATTAATTCATTCTTCAATCTTAAATATGATCAACCTATCTCTAATAATCGGCTATGTAGTCAAGTTGGCTGTAGTTGAACCTTTACTCAAAAAGCCATCTCTAGACCCAGCAGTATTAGCTAATTATAGGCCAATCTCCAACCTTCCTTTCATATCAAAAATCCTTGAAAGAGTAGTTATCAAACAGCTAACTCAGGGGTCTGCAACCTTTTACACCCAAAGAGCCACTTGGACCTGGTTTCCACGCAAAAGAAAACACTGGGAGCCGCAAATACTTTTTGAAATCTAAAATGAAGATAACACTGCATATATTGTTTTTTACTTTTATGCTTTGTGTGAACAACTAAAGTAAGTAAGTAAAGTTTATGTATTACGCGCTTTTCACAGACAGGCAGTCACAAAGCGCTGTACACAGATATTAAAAAAAAACAATACAATCAATAGACATTATACACAATGTAAAAGATCAAATGTAAATAATGTAAAGAATATAAAATACGTAGATCAACAAAAGGTTTGTTTGAAAAGAAAAGTTTTTAACTGCTTTTTAAAAGAATCCACAGAGCAACTAAATTGTGCTGCTTATGAAATCCATGAAGTGCTACAGAGAAAATTACATTTTATTTATGTAATTAACACATTTTGAACTCTTAAAGAAATATAACCAAAGGAAAGACACCCAGCTGAACTAAAATGATCCAGCAAACGAAAACTGTTGTGAGCCGCCACCCTTATATTGCCTTTGGGCTTTTGGAGCCTTGACTTGACTTTTAAAAAAATAATTGGAAAAAAAGCATTATGCTGCTAAAAGAAAATAGATATTTGCAAAATTCTGCCTAAATATGTATTTTACCACGCGGGGCGTGGTCTGCAGCGCCGCTCCAGGGTAGTCGGACGCACCTGAGCGGCACCCGCAATCACACCTCGCCACCTTAAAGTCTGTGCTCTCTCTGCTGTTGTGGTGTTGGGCTGTGAGCTGAAAAGCTACAGCCGGCTGTATGCGTACAGCGTGTGTATGTATGCGTGTGAAAAGTGGTCAATAAAGAGATGCTGAAAAGCATGTTCATGAAAACATCGTCGGGTCTGCATGATATGTTTACAATAAGACTTATGGTCCCGAACCTCTGCGCACAGCGTCTGCAAATCGGGGCTTTCATCTTCACGCAGGACTGTAAGCTGTCATCTGTGAGGCATGAGCGGTGTTTGATTTTAACATAGTTCACGGAGGAGAACACCTGCCGACATTATGTGGATCCGAAGATACACAACTGGCCTACCGGCGGGTACACCGGCTTCCATGAGTGTGACGCTTATTTTGAGCGATGAAAAAAGAATAAGATATAATTTTTTTTTTATATTTCAAAATCACAATAATCTTCCAATTTAGAACTACAAGTTAAAAAAAAGAACTAAACACAAATAAAATACACTTCAGCCAAATACTTCTAATTTATTTTCCCAAACCACCCGGAGCCGCAGTATAAGGACAAAAGAGCCGCATGCGGCTCCAGAGCCAACCCCTGAGCTAACAGATCATCTGCAGAGGAATGGTTTATTTGAAGAGTTTCAGTCAGGTTTCAGAGTTCATCACAGCACAGAAACAGCTTTAGTGAAGGTTACAAATGATCTTCTTATGGCCTCTGGCAGTGGACTCATCTGTGTGCTTTTCCTGCTAGACCTTAGTGCAGCATTCGATACTGTTGACCATAATATCCTATTAGAGCGATTAGAACATGCTGTAGGTATTACAGGTACTGTGCTGCAGTGGTTTGTATCATATCTATCTAATAGACTCCAATTTGTGCATGTAAATGGAGAGTCCTCTTCACACACTGAGGTTAATTATGGAGTTCCACAGGGTTCAGTGCTAGGACCAATTCTGTTTACATTATACATGCTTCCCTTAGGCAGTATCATTAGAAGACATAGCATACATTTTCACTGCTATGCAGATGACACCCAGCTCTATCTGTCCATGAAGCCAGATAACACACACCAATTAGTTAAACTGCAGGAATGTCTTAAAGACATAAAGACCTGCATGGCCGCTAACTTTCTGCTTCTTAACTCAGATAAAACTGAGGTCATTGTACTCGGCCCTGAAAATCTTAGAAATATGGTATCTAACCAGATTCTTCCTCTGGATGGCATTACCTTGGCCTCCAGTAACACTGTGAGGAACCTTGGAGTCATTTTTGACCAGGATATGTCCTTCAACGCACATATTAAACAAATATGTAAGACTGCGTTCTTCTATTTGCGCAACATCTCTAAAGTTAGAAATATGGTATCTAACCAGATTCTTACTCTGGATGGCATTACCTTGGCCTCCAGTAACGCTGTGAGGAAACTTGGAGTCATTTTTGACCAGGATATGTCCTTCAACGCACATATTAAACAAATATGTAAGACTGCGTTCTTCTATTTGCGCAACATCTCTAAAGTTAGAAATATCCTGTCTCAGAGTGACGCTGAAAAACTAGTTCATGCATTTATTACTTCCAGGCTGGACTACTGTAATTCATTATTATCAGGATGTCCAAAAAACTCACTGAAAAGCCTTCAGTTAATCCAAAATGCTGCAGCAAGAGTCCTGACAGGGACTAGAAAGAGAGAGCATATTTCTCCTGTTTTGGCTTCCCTTCATTGGCTTCCTGTTAAATCCAGAATTGAATTCAAAATCCTGCTCCTCACATACAAGGTCTTAAATAATCAGGCCCCATCTTATCTTAATGACCTTGTAGTGCCATATCACCCTATTAGAGCACTTCGCTCTCGCTCTGCAGAACTACTTGTTGTTCCTAGAGTATTTAAAAGTAGAATGGGAGGGAGAGCCTTAGGTTTTCAGGCCCCTCTTCTGTGGAACCAGCATGTCTTTCATCCTGTCTCCCTTTTAACAGGAAGAAACATCCAGCAGAACCAGGCTCAGGGAGGGGCGGGGCCATCTGCTGTGATTGGTTGGGGTGACAGAAGGAAGACAGGGTAAAGACATGCTGTGGAAGAGAGCCAGAGATGAATAGCTGTAATGTAATGTATACTTTATTGATCCCCTTGGGGAAATTACTCTCTGCATTTAACCCATTCACTCAATGAAGCAGTGGGCAGTATAATAACATTTATAATATTAGTCCTCCCACTGCAATAAGAAAAGCCCAGTTTAGGAAGATTATCGGTCCTGTCCTTAAAAGTCTGTCTCTTTCTTTGATTTTTGGATTTTTTGTCAGCATTTCATTGATTTTAGATTTTTGGTTTCAGTTTTTAAGTTTCATCAAATACCACTGGACTATTTGTTCACGATCAAGCATTTGTTTTAAAATAGATCACATAATCTATTTAACAGTATAATGCCCTTTGTATCATATTTGATACATGAGTTTCTGAGACCTCTGCCTCATCAACATGATCAATACTTGCCATAATTTCAAAGTGTTATGGACAAAACTATTTTTTGTCTAAAATTAACATTTTTGTTAACAAAAAGTCGCCAAAAACACCCAATGTATTAAATACGATACAAAAAAATACAATAAATATACAATAAAAATATATCATACACAACATGATATAGCAAAAAAGAATTTGTGGATTTTGTTATAAGGGTTAAAAAACATCTTAGTTCCAAAAAATCTGAATTTTTTGGCTATTTTTTAGGTTGGGTCTTACAGGGTTAAATATGAGATCCTTTTTTATTGTGACATCCAGGAAGGCTTCGTCGAGGTTTTCCGCAACCAACACACAAAGATATTTAGTTTCCGTGATTTATCAGTCCATTAATCCCAATCATACTGGAGAAAAGCTAAAAGCACAGAGATTGTCAGTTAAGCTCTGAATAGTCTGGCTTTTATTTTATTTCATTTTAACAATTTCTGTTACTGACTTTTATCACCTTATGGATCTTTTCATCTACAGATAACGATCTAAGATGTTAGAAGAAAAGTCCATATCCTTAAAACTCCGGCTGTGTTTGTTTGTTCTACCCATCATTAGGTCTTCTCATCAGAACCAACAACAACAATCAGCCTAAATTAAAGGTGAACACGGTTTGTGACAAAGTGAGATGAGTCAAAGATAGCTGGATAACTCCAACACCAACATTAATATGTCCCTTATCCTCCAACCGTGACGCTGTTTGTTTAAGCTGTTAACACCTACTTGAACTTATCTCTGAGGAAGGCAAACAATCCTCAACCACAAACTGAGCTCAGAGCTGTGAAAACCGCTAAGACTGAGTCAACAGTCGTGAAAAAAGCCACTGATGGCACATACAAACATGCAGCGGTGGATGAAATATTCATCCGTTGTTAGAGTTAATCTGTGCCTGCTCAAACATGAGCAGATTAAAAGGCAAATTTATGAAAAACAACTAAAATCCTAGCGCAATCGAAAAGAAAGCCCTCCAAAATGATAAACCAAACCTCACGTCCTAATTTTCAACTCTCTAGATTTTTTAGAGCCCAAGCTGAGCCCAAACTGCCAGTTGCTGTCAGTCAGAGTCACTAATTCATTCCTTCATCACCACTTAAGTCTGAGTATATGTATGTATTTGAACCTGTGTGTACTTTTGTTCCTGTGTGGATCAAAGAAAATCCAAAATAATCCAATTTTTGTTTTTGAAGTCAATAAAGATGCATTTTGTGCAATCACTCTACCCGTAAAGTTCACAGACGTCATTAAAAGCACATGGTTATTGGTGTTATTGGTACATACTCTATCACTGATGTCCATGAGCTGTTTTATTGTTGGTCCGTTCTTCCAAATAAAGTTAAAAAGAGACCGACTCTTCAGCTTTAATTCAACTCTCAGTTTCTAAATTCAGGGGTAATTAAAACATAAAGCCATTTTCATGACACTTTCTTCAGTGGCAAAATGCCACTGTTAGATTTTGTGCTTTTCTCCCCTGAAAAACAGTTGCCTGTTAAAAACAATCAGATTTTATTTTAAGATTTATTTGTGATTTAAAGAGTAGTTGCAGACAGAAAAAAAAACAAGCTGTTGATTGTGTGTGCGTGAGGCTGTATTGTGCTTTCTGTGTGATTCATTTGCAGTTTCGTCGCTCTGTGAGAACTGGAGGCGTCGCCTTCACTTCCACGCCGTGGCCGAAACATGTTGCAGTGACATATTTCACCACGCCATCGTGCCAAACACACGCTGACATACAAAGCGGCCATTGTTTCACAGCAGCGTTGTTGCTGTTCAGCGAAGTTTGTTCTTTTCCTTTTTTTGCAGGACGGCTCATTCTTTAGCGATTCAGCAGCCTGCCTGGGTGTAATGAGACATATGCTTTTTGTTTTTGAGACTTCAGGCTGTGCGCATGCAGCCAGCACCGAGGAGGTCAAAGGTCAGAAAGAGCTGATAGGCTGATTTTAAGCTGAAGCAGCTTCAAAAGTCTTAACTAATTTGCTGCATCTTGTTTCATGGTGATTTTTTCTAGCATTGTTCCTGATCATTGACCCTGTAGTGTTCAGTATATGTTTTTGGTGACCCGTAACACCTTCTACATAATTATGTAAAGCTATTTGCATTTTGCAGTCATGTGACTGCTAACCACCTGACGTTAAATTGTTCGCCATTGTGGATTTATGACACAATGTTGGATCAGATGAAACACATAACCACAGGTTGTTATCATAGACGGTATAAAACATGGGTGTAGATTCTTGGTCAGAACAATTTAGCAAATGTTGCGCTGGCTAAAAAATGGCTGCAAAAACACTTCCAGTCCTATAGAAGTTGACGGGAAAACCGAAGAACGGATAAAACTTGAGTCAAGACAAGTTCAGAGATGATCCATCCGCTGTACTTTGGTTTATTTGCTGATTAGTCCTAATCCTAAACTTCATGCCCAGACTTGATTGTTAGTTGGACAGACTGATTTTTTTGTGAAGCCTTTAAATATTTAGTTTCCAAAACACTGTGAGCCCATGAGCTGTGCTTAGACCATGGACACTTAAAACCTCAACTTATGGTTGTATTTAACCCAAACCTCTAACCCAACCAAGTAATAACCAAGTAGTTTTAGGCTCCTTTTTAAAACGCAGCATTATCTGTGTCCTTTGGTGTTTTGTCCAATAGTAAACGGCATTTTGATCACTATAAAAAATAGCGTTGAAAAATTCCTGCCAGGATGAAGTTTTTTGGAAACTCAGTTTCACCATTTACATGCAAACTAAGAAAACAGATTTTGTCTAAAACCTCAAAGGTGTGTTCCTCTACCTCGTTTTTTGGCGCCTTATTGTGCTTGTGGGCGTCTGATTAGGTGTCCTTCAGGGTTGTGGTTATATCACCTGCTCCTCCTGTGGTTTGCTCTTGATAGCGCTTGAGATCTTTCCTTTTTTTGCCTTTTTCAAAGCCAACTCAGGAAATTGTCTTTTTGAAAAATTAACTGTGTGTGTACAAAGCTTTAATGCCTAGAAATCTGTGATGTTGTCATGTGATTCGAGCTCTGCAGCATAAAAGGTGTAAACATTTATTCTTATCAATCACCATATGCAAGAATTATGACCAGGGAGACTAAATAATGTTATATAAGGAACAGACACACAAATATCAACAGGTTAAAGGTCATGACTATTTCATGAACCAGGTTGAACAGAAGCACAATTCTGATTGACTCTTATAGATTTCAGCAGATCCCCCAAAGCTTTTCAGATATTTCCTTTGTCACTGATTTTACATAATGTCAACATCTGAAATATTCTTTTATGTTCAATATCATCCAACAATATTCTGGATCACTGAAAATGGAGATTTAAAAATCTCCTGCTAGGCTGAAGATTTTTGAAAATATTATTTCTAAATATAATCTTTCTTTTAAAAATAATTTTCTCCCATTACTTTGATATCTAAAATGCATTCTCATATCATAAAAAGAGAGTCAGTGTTAAGGCCTAAGGTCTGTTTCTTTAAAATGTGGGAAAAGAAAAACTTTCCACAGTTGTTGTTTTGCGCCTTTCTCAGTCTCATTTATGACTTGCTGAATATTTTCTGTTTTCTCTCAAATCCCAGGAATGAATCTGTTGTGTAAAACATCATCTTGACAGGATTTCACATCCAAAACTACAAGATTAAAACCAAAAGTGTTCCTCTGAGTGCAACATGGATTTTGGGGCTGGAGATTCATCACGGTGCCAGAATCAGCCGTGTAGTTGGCCGTCACGTCCCGCGCTAATGAGTGCCCATATCACCTAATTGTCCGACAAACTGTTCCTTTAATATCCGCCAGTGTGTTTGTAAAGTGTGTGTTTGCTTAATTTATGCAGGATGATACAAGACGCCTTCTGCCGAGCTGCCTCTTCTTCCCTCTACAATAACACACATCCACCCTCCTCCTCCACCTCCTCCTGCTCCTCTTCCTCTCACTTCAACCTTCTGTTCTCCTCCTCCTCCCTCATTCCCTCCCCCCATCTCTCCCAGACAACTGTGACAGTTTTAATTCTGACCGCTGATTAGCCTGAATCAATTAAGTCCTCCACGCTGTGTCCAACAGCAGAGCAGCATGAGGTATTTAGACTATTTAGGCTCCCATTCATCAAGCTCCAGCCTCCTAATCACCCTTTAATTACGCGACTACGACTATGGGGGCTCGAGTGGGACATTAGGTGGCGTGGCTTTCTCTGCAGAGTTTGAAGTGGATGCGGGAACAGGCGACCGCCTCTGTGGCGTCTTGGTGGCTGATTGCACAGAAAATCTCAGCGGGAGCTGCTATTGGTGTTCGGCTTATATTCAGGTCTGTTTAGAGTCCAAATCATTTAAATTTCATCTACAATTTAAGTAAAACACCATTCAACAGGAGAATACCAAGGCTTTAAACTAAATTGAAGTATGTGAAGTAATGTTTCACATTACATTGTGTTACTCCTCGTGTTAACTTAAACTTGTACTAACCTTAACTTAAAGAATAAGAGGAAATGATCTTGACCTAAAGTACAGTGTTAGGTTAGATTACCCAGCCCTCAGTTCTATAGTTGACCCATAATGTAAAAACCTTTTAAAAATTTTAAATGAATATGTTTGGGGAAACAAAGCCTTTCTTTCTAGTCTGCACAAATATGGAGGTACAAAACTGCCAAAATTAAAACAAAATTAATAAATAAATTATTTAATGGATAAACGAACGTGCAACTAATTAATGTTGTAATAAAATGTTAATAAAACTACATCACGTTGCTCAGGTATTTATTCACATCAATTTATTAATAATGAACAAAAAAGTAATCCTGACCTTAAATCATACTTTTAGTTAGATCCACTGTTTGACCTATTTGCATAAAAAGACTAGATAACATAAAAAGTATAAAAAGAAAAATAAAATAAAATAAAGAAAAACAGGGAAAAAATGTAAGAAAAAATCATACAAAATGCCAAAAATTAAATGTGAATAATTTTTATACCCCACCTCGAAACTTTGGAGATACTAGCAACTACCACATAAATAATAATTTTAAAGTAATTAGTTGACTGGTTGAAGAGGCGTTCGAATGAGGCCAAAAGGCAGCGGCCTGGGTTTCAGTCTGATCTGCAGCCCTTTCCTGCTCTTTGTCCCCCTCTTTTCTGTCTACTCTTCACAGCTAAATTATCAAAGACAAAAGTAAATATAAATAAAAGAGAATTAAGTAATAATATTTAAAATGACAAAAGTGATCTAATTTTATTTTCTAATTTTTTTTAGCTCCCTTTTATTCATTTTTGCTTGGTTCTTACATTGGTGAAATGAAATTTCTTTGTATTATTATTTTTGCAAAGACAGTAAAGGGAATCTTGAACTTGCTTCAGTATCAATTAACCTTAGTATTAATTTTGTTTTAATAGATAATAATAGACAAAAAAAATCTTTAGTGAAATAGCATTTGTTTTTATTTTTACATTAGCTTGTTCACCAACCACTAGGTAAAGAAATGCAGGAAAAAATGTTTTGGAAGAAATGGATACTGGAAAAAAATATTAAAAGATGAAAAGAAATGAATGAAGGAATAAGTGTGAATGTAGATATTAATAAATACAGAATCATCAGGGACCAGAGCTGTATTTTAATATTAAATATATTTAGTGACTTTAATAACGTATTTAATTCAATTTTATTTATATAGTGTTAAATCACTACAACGGTTGCCTTGGTGTTTGTGGCAGCTGAAGACCTCCATAGTATTTTGAATTCCCCAGTGTCTTCATTTCTGAGCAGGAAGTTAAACTCCGCTCTCTTTCCTTACAGCTATCAGCGTTACTAATCCTTTTTGTGCCTCTCTTGTCGAGCCACTCAAAGCACCGGCAGGGATAACATCACTTCATTGACAACCGGCAGTCCTGGTTTGTCAATTAGACCTTGTAGTCGACTAATCTCCTGTAGGCCCGCTCGGGTTTTCACTCGTGTGAAGGGAGAGAAAAGCAGAGCGCTTTAATGCCGCCTAATGACGTTATGGGAGGAATAGCCCCATGCCGCTGGGAACCTGATAATCCCACTTTGTTCCTTTGGGATTTGTTGAAAAAGACCCTCCTCCTCCCCCCTCTGAGTTGCTGATCTCCTTCGTGTTGCGCCGACACAAAGGGGCCCCCGCTGTCGGGCCCCGTCCACCTCTTATTCTCTACAAACCTCTCTCATTTACTGGGGGCGCGCACCCCTTTATCTTCTCCTCAATTAGCAGGAAAGGCTTGCGCTGATCACTTCCTGTGCAGAGGTGAGCGGACGTTCGTGGAGGTTATCACGGAGACACGGTGCAGCGGCGGGAAATAAGATTCACAGTTTCGTCCCCAGAACTGGATGGAAAGCCTCGGTGACGCTTTCATGTCACGTCGGCTCACCAGTGGGACGCAGGCCGGTCCCCCAAAGCGCCACCCACCTCTTTCAGCCTCATTATGGCGTCTCTCTTTCAGGAGGCGGGGATGGAGGGGTCTGAGGCTTTGATGAACATGTCCTCCTATTTCCGCTGGACTCTCAGAGACTTAACTCTGCCAAATCCTTCAGGGTGACGAGAGCTCAGACCAGGAGACCTAATTCACTAACAAAGGAACTGAAGTTTAATCTTGAGCTCGAAAAAATTAGTGGAAGGGCCACGGCATACGTTGCTAAAAGCAGGATTCTTATAGTTTAACTAAAATTAAAAACATAGTTTTTCATAAACACGTAGTTAATTAAATTTAAACATAAATTTGCCTTAAACTGAGAAAAAAAAACAACCAAAATGAGACTGTGTGATTGCAAAGTTTAAATAAAGTTGATATGATGGAATATTTATATACCTCCAATAAACAACATGGCAGTTCATGGAACACATTTAATCTGTGTAATTCATGTTTTTCCATGCACATTTTCCTTCCTTATTGCTGTTTGTGTAAGAATAATATTTCATGAAACTTTTCATATTGAAAGAAATTATTTTCCACTTTCACTGTGCGAGAAAGTCAATATTTGGACGCAGGAAGAGTCCAAACTGGAGGTTAATAGTTAGATAATAAAAAAACTGGATTTGAAATCATTGGAAAACTACTCTGGGTAATCCTAAACTACTGTTAGTTTTAAAACTACTCTGTGACATAATAAGAAAAAACCTACTCCTTTAGTCTTAAAACTATTCAGTTAGGTAATAAAAACTATTGCTAGTTTTAAAACTACTCCATTACGTGTAAAGTTACTCTGTTACATAATCTACTCCATTAGTTTTAAAACTAGTCCGTCAGATAATAAAAAATGTTTAAAACTACTCCCTGAACAAAAAACTACTCAATAGATTTAATACTACTTTGCCTCTCTGCTGCACGTGTTTGATGGCACATGCTGGAAACTATTCAGCATCACTGATTCACTTTCAGACATTTTATTGCCAAACCTTTGTTAAAAAACCTTTCAAGCACCCCTGCTCAGACTATTGATTAATAGATCATAACACTACTGTCTGAGAGCAATAAAAAAAGAAACAAAATCATCAGAAACACTTGAAACATATTTACTTATAGGACTTGGTACAGAATTATTTATAGAACGTATTGTCCAAGTGGAGATCCTGATTTGAAGTGGGAGCTGTGGGTCTCTGCTTCTTCCTCTTATCCTCATATTTTATCATCACCACTCAACACGTCTGGCTTTCTTTTTTGGATTTGCACAGACTTTGTGCAATTTGGAATTAAGGACCACATTTCCACTTGCTCCCGACACCTGGAAACTCAGGTGATTGGTGAGCTTTCCTAATGTAAACCTCAAAATTATGTGGAACGCTATCTGATCTTTTATCCTTACAAATAAAATTGAATCGTTCCAGGAGACCAGACTAATATTTTGAAACCACATCTTCTTGGTCTAGGTACTGTTTGAATTTGCTCTTGGCCTTAAATGTCTCTTGTATAGGAAGCTGTTTCAGCTTCATGTGATTTAGAGGCCAAGTGTTGTTCCATCATAGTCACCCAAAGCTGCGGCCTGGCAGCTGTTGTAGTTGAAATGGAGAAATTCTTTGATGACCTCCCACCATGCAAGACGCATCACATGTAAAATGTGCACAGGTTTGCGCACAAATACATGAAATAATTTAGGATTACATTTGAACACTGTTAGCAAAGTCTCCCTCAAGAAGTGCCCCTTATTGCACAATGTTGCATGCAAACATGCAAAATAAATTAAAAAAATAAAAACCTGGCAAAAACACTCTCTACACCTTTAAAAACACAAATGTGTCTTGTTTTACTTACAGTTTATATCATTTTAACCTCCTAGGACCTGGTGGACCTGGACATCACATTTTGGGTTATTTAGACCAAAATATTAAATTTTGCTCTACAAGGGCCTGATATCCACTCGTGGGGACATTATACTGCCTCTGTTCTATCAAAATTTAAAATGAATGTCCTCATATGTGGATCTCATTTTTCTCAGAAACAAAAATCAGGTAAAAAAAATCTGGTAGTTCTTTGTTTTTGCATTAATCAGGTCCCAGTCAAGAGTTTGGGTCTTAGGAGGTTAAATATTAGTACTACAGCAAATGTGCACTCATTTACATCTTGCTGCCAATGAGCCCGACTTTCTGGTCAGTTTTGTTTTTGTGATCTTTACCAAAAGCTCTCCAGGTTTTCTCACTGACCATTTTTACGGATGTGTTTTGTTTGTTCAGCCATTCAGGCATGAAAGAGGCACCTACCAGTATTGTAGCTACATATAACAGACGACTCAGCAAAGAACCAAGTTTAAAGTTTATTCTGGGGCACTTTGATACTTTAATTGTTAGTTTATTAAAAAAAAAAAAAACAAAGTGCCAAAATGGTGGCCAAGCTATAGCATGTGGTCTCATGTTTCAACGGTCAGGTTCCCGGAGTAAAATTCCCGATTTTATCTGGATTTTTATTATGAGCCATAATGTTGTAACCAATGCAATTCAGTTTTATTTATACAGCGCCAAATCAACCAAACCAACAACAGTCGCCTCAAGGCACTTTACATCTTAAGGTAGAAGCTGCAATAATACATACAGACAAAAACCCAACAATCATATGACCCCCTATGAGCAAGCACTTTGGTGATAGTGGGAAGGAAAAACTCCCTTTTAACAGGAAGAAACCTCCAGCAGAACCAGGCTCAGGGAGGGGCGGGGCCATCTGTTGGGGTGAGAGAAGGAAGACAGAATAGAAGACAGGCTGTAGAAAAGAGCCACAGATTAATAACAAGTATGAGTCAGTGCAGAGAGGTCTATTAACACATAGTGAGTGAGAAAGGTGACTGAAAAGGAAAAACTCAGTGACTCATGGGACTCTCCCAGCTAATGGAGTGATATGGTACTATAAGGTCATTAAGATAAGATGGGGCCTGATTATTTAAGACCTTGCATGTGAGGAGCAGGATTTTGAATTTAATTCTGGATTTAACAGGGAGCCAATGAAGAGAAGCTGATACAGGACAAATATGCTCTCTTTCCCCTCCCTGTCAGTACTCTTGCTGCAGCATTTTGGATTAACTGAGGGCTAGAGGGAAGAGGGATAGATGTGATACAAACCACTGCAATACCACTGTACCTGCAATACCTACAGCGTGCTCTAATCATTCTAATAGGATATTACGGTCAACGGTATCAAACGCTGCACTAAGGTCTAGCAGGACAAGCACAGACATGAGTCCACTGTCAGAGGCCATAAGAAGATCATTTGTAACCTTCATTAAAGCTGTTTCTGTGCTGTGATGGGCTCTGAAACCTGACTGAAAGGATATATATAGTGTTATATCTACATATAAGAAATGACTTCGCAAAGAACCAAGTTTAAATTTTATTTATTTATTTTATTTAATGAATGTATTCATAAGAAAGCCATGCTTAGGTCCTTGGCTTTCATTCAATAAAGAAATACTTTTTTTACTGTAAGTTTACAAAGAAAAAAGGATTGATATCGGCGTTCCTAATTTATGGATTAATATCAGTTTATTGTGAGAGAATTATTAAGATTAACTTTGGCCAACAAAAGCATTGCAGACCATTATTGTCCCCTGTTATTGAATTTGTTGTGGATTTATTCCTTTATTTGAGTATTTTTCCATTCTAACTGAAACGTTTTGCTGTGATTTGAGCCACATTGTGTCCAACACATCTTCAGATGTCTTTAATCTTGTGTTTCCTTCACATTTCCATGCTTCTGCTCTCTGAACGATTCGTCCTGGTCTCTGAGGAGGTTCTTGGATGAGCATTTGTTGCCTTCTATTCTTTAGAGACTCTTTTGTCTGGGATGTCGAGTAGAGGCCGACTCTTCTCCCCCCCACCCGCTGCACCCTCGGGTGCCAAAAAACTCAGAGAAGAAAAAGACAGATGGCCACTCGGTTTAAAATCGGTCCTCTGGTGCTCGAAACAGCGTCTCAGAGCGTCCGCGGTTCTCCGAGAGTCACGGCGAGCAGATGCACATACATATGCTTTTCCTAAATGATCCTGTTTTTACTGGGGATGAAGGCGGACCCGGAGCAGAACTTCTGAACCCTGAGGTCAGCCCGCTCTGTGCGCTGCTTTAGACAATACAAGGTGGCAGAGGCAGGACGGACACTGGTTGTGACTGTTGTCCTGATCTCGAAAACTGACGTCTGAGAAACTAAGGGTTCCTGATTGGCTCCTTCATCACCCATAATGCACCTGGATACTATATGTAAGACCTGCAGATCATACAGACAGATAAATATTCTGTTGCCTGCATAGACTGTATATTTTTAAAAAAGGCCATGTCTGCCATGACACCATCCACCGGCTGGTGAAAGTAGCGTATCAGCTACTGCTAGCCAGCTTTTTGCTACAAACTAGTGATCCATGTAGTTTGGTAATGCAAATTATTAAAGCCAGTTTTCAACATGTGGGGTTATAAATGAAGCCACCTGTCCCATGCAGATGATCATTGGCCATATCACCTGTATGGGACAGTTAACTGCAGAAATAAGCATGTTTACTCCCTGCTATAATTCACCTGTTTAAATTGTGTGAAAAGTTTGTATTAGTGGCCTCTTTTACTGACAGGTAGCTGTAGCTGCTAGCTGTCTGCTAGGCTTCACCCAAGCTAATTGGAATTCCTGAACTGGACCTCTGGACCATGTTTGTGCTGGTGGAGTCTTTGGAGTATTTTTATGACATCATCTGACCCGTAATATGGCTGCTGTGAGGTTACTGTACTAGCAGACCGTCTGAGAAAGCTGAGCTCCAGTTTTGGTGCACAGTAAACTTGGAGGATTTTATTTGGATGTTACTGAGCACTGATTAGCAGGAATCTGTGTCTGTGTGATGCTTCTGTATAGTCTGTGGATGAAGACAACAAGCTAACATGAAGACAGTGAGGTTTAGAAAGTAATTTCAGGCCAAACTTTAAGACGGATTAATGAAAACACGAGCTGAGCAGCTCCTTTAGTCAGAGACTGAAACACTCTCGCTGCAGGAAGGAGCGCTTTCGCAGATCTTTCATCCCAACAGCAGTCGGACTCTATAACTCCTCAATCACAATGTCATAAGTTACTGGACATTGTGGACATCCACGGTCACCACTATACACCTTCTATGTGTATGGACGTGTGGAGGTATATGTGGAGGTATATGTATATGTATATGCACAGACAGTAGTGTATATACATATACATATATTTAGTGTGTACATGTCTATACTTATAGATATCTATTACTTACATAAGAATAGTAGTGGTAGAATAGTTAAATTTATGTCTTGCATATTTCCACAACTATATCCATAATCACATACTGTGTATGTTGTATATAGTGTATTATCTTACTTATTTTATATTTGTTTGTATTTTATTTGTATTTTCCTTCTGCACCTCTCTACCTGAGCTGAGGTAACAGCATCAGTGTGTCAGTGCATTTTGCCTCTCAGGCTGCACCCACGGCTGTACTCTGCCTTTAACCTGCTCTCACCTCTTTAATACTCTTCCTGAGGATTTTTGTGAATCATTGCTGGTTATGACACATTTTTCCTTCAGTCTCGCTATAGCCTGATGATGGAAGCAGAGCCCAGCGTTTTTCAGTCGTGAAGCTGTTAAACTGAATTTGGGTGGGTTTTTTTTCAGGTGTAAATTTTAAATAAACAGTTAACAGAAAGTGTAAAGACAACGCTGACCTCTGACCTTCCGGCTACAGGAGCGTGTGTCTCATCACGAGCCGCCTCTGCCATCATCTGCTGCTAATTACTGCAGCAACAGACGGTCGGCTCTCCCACACCTATCAGACTCCACCAGCTCACTGGCAGGAGGCGGATAATTTTGGAAAGTCAGCTTTCGCAAAGATTTCACAGTTTGTCTCCTAATGTTCGGATTCTCTGGCTCTGACTTCCATCTGACAGTTTGTGTTCAGGCAAACAGTCTATCTGATAACTGAGGGACATTTGTCAGCCAGGGAGAGATTTTCTTCTTACTCTTTACCAACGTATGTCTCTAATCTGACTGCGTCTCACCATCACATCAGTGCTGAAAGCAGAGACAGAGTGTTTATGGAGAGCTCTGAGCATCCATGATCAGCAGGAATAAAAACACAAAGACAGACTAAAGAACAGCAGAAGTCAATCGGCGTCTCAAACCTGACACCCTCAAAATCACCTGATGTTAACATATTTTATGAAGCAGTGCAAAAAAATAACTTAGCACTAGGGATGGGTATCGTTTAGGTTTTATCTGATACCGGTGCCAAACCGGTACTTTTGAAACGGTGCCGGTGCTTAAACGGTGCTTGAACCGGTGCTTAAAGAATGAAGAACACAAACTTTGTCCAAAAACCTCTCATGTTCAGCTGTTTTTTTGTAAAAAGATAACAATGTTAGCCTTTTCTGCAGCTATAGGGCATATATGGTATCACTCTGGGCTGGAAGCAGTGCTTAAACAATGGGAAAAACACAAACTTTGTCCAAAAACCTCTCATGTTTAACTGTTTTCCACTTTTTCTTTGGTCATTTTAGCCTTTTTGGCCAGGGTGAAGGGAGTATCTGCCATCAAACAAGAAGACAGCCGCATGTAGCTATGATGGTGTTTGCTAGTTCACCTTACATGCATTAATTTAATAATGTGGTTAGCCTACTCAACGTAAATTATACACGAACAACATTAAGCTACTCACGCAGAGAAGAACGGCTGCTGCTGCCATCATCATCCGTCATCATTTCTGCTACACTGGCAGGGCTAGGGGCCAGGACTCTCCTCTTCGGGTTTTTGGGGGATGTTGCTAATTCTGGGTCCGATAACAGGCACCGCACCCGCAGTAGATGCGCTCGGTGTGAGGTCTCGCAGCAAGCTATCAAATACGGCGCATTTCTCGGCTTTTAAAAAAAACGCTATACGTTGCCAGGTGTTTCATCGGATTTGAGGTGTTACCTCCTTTGACAGTATCACAGTATCAGCTTAAAGCACTTGTTGCAGGCTGCTGAGTTTGCATCTTTTGCTGTGAAGTACAGCCAGACTTTTGACCGCTTCGCCTTGGGCATTTTTAATCTGTAGCTCTAAAAGAACGTACGTACCTGGACCCGCCTACTATCCTTGCAAAGGTAAAATGATTGGCTAGAATCCAAGGTGTATGACATCTCAGGGAAAAAAAAGCACTGAAATAAAGCACTGAAATGTGCGCTGCTTTTCGGTCTGGTTACTACCGTTTATGTCAGAACCGGTGCCATCATGGCACCGGATACCGGTACCCATCCCTACTTAGCACTGTGAATACTTTCTGATTTTCAGGCCCTTGTGTGAACGTATGAATGTGTGAAAGAGGCATGCAGCAGTAACAGAAAACTGCTGTTTAAGAAGTAGTCCATTTAAGCTCTGTGAAAACCTGCAACACCAACATAATGTTTTATTGGTGGCCTCAGCCTGCAGGCAGCTGTGTGTTTATTAGTGCAAACAAATAATTCCTAATTCAAAGTGTGAATCTATTGAAACCGGGTGCCAGCAACATTATAGTGCGTCCAGTGTAGGCACAAAACTAGCCTAGGTAGTGCTTTCACGCTTTCAAGTGTAAAATAGCTGCTCAACACTAACTAACTGAAGTGGACAGGAAACACTTCATTTGTTAAATGTAATTTACACCGTGGAGACTTGCTCTAAAAAACTATCACAGATTTAGAAACTCTGTGTTTGTGGAGTGATGCTCCTGTTGTGTTGTAAACTATTTAGGTGTGCTTGGGAAAAGAACCCCGATATAACTGGGGGTTAAACTGCACCTCATTATTGCAGCTCTATCACTCTCTCCACCCATCCCTGTGCGGAAAAGTCAAATGCAGCGGGAACAGCATTGACTTCATCTGGTCGGTCCATTGAACCACCAGGTCACCTGACTCCAACAGCCTCTCCTCCACACAGTCCTCATTTACAAAGCGCTCTACAAACACTGGCGTTACGGCTAACAGCTGGATTCTCCTGTTTCAGTGCAGCTAGCCAACAATGAAGAACCACTTAAAGCTGAAGAAGCGCCTTGAACCAACTGTTGTTGCGATTTGATGCTATAAAAATCATTTGAGTTGAAGTGGACAGAATATGTTTGCTTTAAACATAAAGTCGTAGCAGCCAAAGGCAGTACGCAGATGAGTCCCATTACACTGATTTTCAGTTTCCTCGTTTTCCTCTGAGTTAGTTCCCTCTAGTTAGCTAACTTGAACTAATCCAGAACTTTTAGCAGTAATCAACCAGCCAACCCAGTGATTTCATGCTCTGTACTCGGACACAAAGGCGCTAAACATGTTCTGAACGATTTAACTGTAAATACGTTTTGTTTTGTTTTTAAATCCGGCATCACAGACAGAGTTAAACCTATGACGTTTTTTTAGAGCAGGGCTCTGTGGAGTAAATTACCTATGACATTATCTTAGCGTAACTCCTGTTGCCTAGTAACAGCAATGGCGTGTAGCACAGAGCTGTTAAAGAGAAGATATAAAAATACTAAGGGATAGGATCCACCCCATGCACTCTTCAAAACCCAAGAAAACAAGGATACATTTGTGCGGCCTTTGTAGCCCCACCGTGATGCAGCCGTCTACGAATGCGGACCTCAAATGATGCAGCCCCTGAATTTTGACACACCTGTGGAGTGACGTTAGCGAGTGCTCCAGTGATGCTCAGGTAAGCTATTTGTTTGCCTTTGGGTCTGACATCATCAGCTGCCCAGTATCTCCTCCTCTCAAGCTCCACATTCAGCTCTTGGTGCAGTGCATTACTGTTAACTCCGCTGGTTCATCTCGTCCTCCATCACGTTTAAAAAAAATTCAGACTCACTTGGTTGGGGCGAAAGTTCCTTCTCCAGTCCACCAGAAAATCATGGCTTCAAACTTGGAGCTGCTTTAACGTTATTGTTGATTATTGTTTTTATTCAAGTGGGATGCAGAAAGGTTTCAGTATTTACAGATTCTGCATGTTGATCTGAAGATCAAGCATAGCCTGTATACACTGTGTTCGTCTCCACTTATTAGTAAAACTTCAGGCTGAGTGTTTCCTCGTCTTTTGTCCTACCTAATAGACTGTGTGCACGTTAGCATATGCTACTTCCGGTGCGGAAACTCCTGTGGGGAGCTTTGTTTCCGGTGTCCTATTAGCGCCTGGTTTACGGTCCAAAACAAGTTAAGCAAATGAATGAATCAATCATCGATTTACATTTCTATAGATGTCTTGGGCATTTACCCAATATATCTGTAAATGATGTTCATCGACTTGTCTACATTTTTTCCCCCGCGCCTCAGAGCAAAAGAGAAAATGGATTCAAATGTTATATTTCTCAGTTGTCCCTTGTTTATCGCAGGTGTTATGTTCTATTAAATGGTAAATGGCTTGTATTTGTATAGCGCTTTTCTAGTCCCTAAGGACCCCAAAGCGCTTTACACAACCAGTCATCCACCCATTCACACACATTAGCGGGGGACCACTGTAATTTTTAAGTTAAGTCACAACATACCCTTCGTAAATACTAATGTATAGAAACCGTTACCAGCAATCATTCATTTTTTGTGTGGTTTTTTTCACGGTTTGTTAACATGCTGTGTAGGGGTGTACTTACTTGACTAGCTGATTTCGACATAATGGGGGAAATATCTGGTTTGACTATTGTTCACCTGTAGTTTGAATGCTGAACATTTGCCTGTTTAAATCATAGTATAGTTCCCACCTTCTGCTCTTTGTAACTTAACGCAATCTTTCCGTTTTGGACATGATTTTGGAGTATATCTTCGCTGTAGCGATTGACCGCAAAGTAAAACTACCGGAAATGTACAACCCTACATCCGGTGTCAAACCAGAAAGTTAGCATTTTCTCGTGCACAGGGTCAATTGTCCTCTTTGAGTTTAGTGGGACCATCTTTTGCAAAGAAAACACATTTTCTTCAATAAGAGTTTAAACTAATGACTGAGGCCGAGTCCTTTTCTCACTGACTTCACTTCAATCAGACTAGAGGAGTTGCCCCCTGCTGGCCATTTAAGAGGCTTCACTGTCGCTGTCTGTTGCTGGGAGGTTTGTTTTTTTTACAGTAAATAAACGACGTTTGTCTGTCTTCTCTTTGTTTCTCTTTCATTTTTCTTCCTCTGTCTGTTTTCTTAAACTCGCTCCTTTCACAAACACCTGCAGTGCCTCAGGGCCAGTCTGTCGTCCACCGCTAACTCCAAACACACCGGCCTGTCACACACACACACACACTCAGCGGGAGGAAGTGCAGAAGTGTAACACCTGAAGTACTTTTCCAAAGAGAAAAACATCTTGAATGATCCTTCATCGGCCCTCCAGGAATCAATCTGCCTCTCCTCAATGAACATAAAGTCGCTGCAGAAATTCTTCTTACATTTACAAAAATAACGTTTTCCTTCTTAAATAATGTAAAAGCAAGAAAGATTTCACAGCAGGAGATATGTCACATATCAACAAGTCCGAACACCTGGATATCAAAAATATGGTTGAAACACAAGAAGATTTGGCCTGCCTCATTTCTGTCTGCCGCTTATTTACTCTTTGAAACGTTGCGGCAAAATGTTGAGGAAAAGCACCAAGTTTTTTAAATGGACTAACAATGATGTGGAGTTGTTGCTGCGAGTAACACAAAAAATACAAAGTTGCAAAAGTGAGTGAGAATGAAAGAATTTGAAGAAAAGCCATCTGGAGCATGTACAGACTGATATTAATCTTTAATAATAATAATTGTGGGCGACCGTGGCTCAGGGGGTTGGGAAGCGTATCTGTAACCGGAAGGTTGCCGGTTTGATTCCTGGGCTCTCTGTCCTCGTCGTTGTGTCCTTGGGCAAGACACTTTACCCTACCGCCTACTGGTGTTGGCCAGAGGGGCCGATGGCGCAATATGGCAGCCTCGCTTCTGTCAGTCTGCCCCAGGGCAGCTGTGGCTACAACCGTAGCTTGCCTCCACCAGTGTGTGAATGTGAGAGTGAATGAATAGTGGCATTGTAAAGCGCTTTGGGTGCCTTGAAAAGCGCTATATTATTACATTATTATTAATAGGGCTGTCAAAATTGAGAGCAAACAAAACAACTGCTGTATAATGCCCTCCGCTATCGTAGTTTAATTGGTCACATGACTGCAGCACATAACTAAAATATGTCATCATTTTCAAAAAGTCTCCGGGTTTTCAAATGGATCCGCTTTGGAGAGCGTTTTCAAAACGCTGCGTTTCCTTGACCGAAAACGGCGTCTCAGTGTGGACAGGAGGCCAAAACGGAGAGAAAAAGATGCGTTTTCAAACGAAAACGTATTAGTGTGGACATGGCCTGTATTTCATGACAAAGGAAACCAAAAACAAGCCTTTATTTTGGCAGCTGAAATCAAAGTCCACCAGAAAAGTAAACAGCAAGATAACAGAACGTAAACAACAACAGCTAAACAGAGAAAAACAGGCATAAAAGTAAACTTAATATGAAGGAAAACTCTATCTGAGCAAACTAATGAACTCAACTATAAACAGCACCAGGAACTAAGAATGCACGACTGAAAATACTGAGGAAATACACAAAGAAGAAAGTGTAAACAACAGGAAAACTAAGAGTCAAACAAAATAATAATAAACCGAAACTGGAAGCCCAAAAACTTCAAACCCCGGGCTAAAACTCAGAGCCTTGGCCAACACTGAAAAAATGTGAGTTTCTGGGCGAAGTGATTAAAATCTGATGTATTTGTTTGTAATTGTGCTTCGAAATCAACCAACTGACAGGAAAACTGAAGCTTTTGGTTCATGGACGCGTCTGTGTGTCCGTTCCCAAATGGTGTAGTGATGCTGGTGGGAACCAAACCCTGCCCAGTCACCCACAACCCCCCTAACACACCACCTTCCTCCCTCCCTCCCTCCCACCATCCTCCTCCTCTTCGCCTTGCTTAGCTTTGACACCTCAGCTGTTCAGCAGGCTGCTGGGAGGAAGGTGTGGGGTGAGAGAGAGGAGGAAAAGGGGAGATGATAATGAAGGTAGCATGCACAGATTGTTGCTCAGGGCTTTCTGTGCCGCCATGTTTGTGAGTGTGCGAACTCCACCCTGCAACATGGACGACACGTTCACCGCCGATCACGTCCTGCAAACATCTAGTTAACTCTTTCTAACAGCATGTTCCTAGAAAAGAGTTGAAGAATGAGGACTAACTGGTTCTATTTGCAAATAACTTCCCTACCAGGAATCAGCTGATTCCCTGAGGCCTTATTTTTTTCAAACGCTATCTTTGTGAGGACCAAGCTTATACTTTCAAGACACTTGAGGAAAGTGAGGACATTCTTATGTCTAGTCCTCACTTTGGTAGGGCTAAGGTTAGAGGCTACGGTGCGTGCCATCCAGGGTCCTCAGAAAGACATTTGTACAAGTATGTGTGTGTGTGTGGTTAGAAAAGGTTAACAACAAACAAACAAACAAACAAACAAACAAAAAGCAAAACATCGAGGTCTGCAAAACGTCTGGATGTAAAATGTAAGCTATGACTGGAAGTGTGAGAATTCAGTGAATGTATCAGGTGTGTGTGTGTGATGTATAGGGTGTGTGAGGATGTAAATTAGAGGAGTTTGCTTTTGTTTGTAAAGATATTTGCTGATGTGTGCTTGCATGTTCAGCCTGTTGACACGCGTTGCTCTGCTGCTATCAGTAACTTCCCTTCAGATAGAAAAGCAAGGCAATTCTCTTTGTGCGCTCAGTTAAAAATAAATAGCAAGTCTTGGATTTAAAAAATATTTATTGGACTCTGTATGTCAAAAATAGGAACGTAAGGTCAAACTTTTGAGTTAGTAAGTCACACACAAAAGTATAAAAATCAAGATATTAATACAAATAATTAAAAAGTAAAAATTATTACTTAATTACCAGACTGAAATTAGAAAATGTAAAGAATGGATAAAACTTTGTGAACAAATTTTAAAAAATTTATAACCATCTCAGTAGTTTTAGCTTTTTTATAACAGTTTAGAGATAACAATCTTGAAAGAAGTCAAAATGTAACTTAAAACATAAAGCACAGATATTTAATGTTAAAATGTTCAAAATTAAATTTGAACATTTTAACTTTAAAAGTCTTAAGGTTTTGTGACTGAAACGATAAGAAAATCTCACAGTTTTGAGATACAAATTACAATATTGAGACCTAAAAGTACTATTTAGGACAAAATGTAAAAATGTTGTGATTAAATCCATATTCCATCCATATAAATTATCAACATGTGAGACTTATAGGAAGAAAGTCACATGTTTTGCTACTATTGGTTGTCTGCATTACACAAACTGAGAATTAAAATCCACTGAGGAATGAAGGAGCTTCACGGTCATATCCAGAAGAAATTAATCTCACTTGTACAAGGGAAGCTGTTCTCATTGAAATGTAAAAGTGCAGGGGCGCCACTTCAGCTCAGTGGGCAGGCGACCACATGCCACATAGCTGGAGAGCGGTGGCCTTGGTTTGAGTCCAACCCACAACCTTCATGCATATCTTCATCATTATCCATTAAAGTAAAAAAAAAAAAAAAAACATTTAAAAAGAATTAAAAGTGCCTGTAAAATGACAAATATGACCTTAATTTTACTTTTTAAGCAGTAGTAAAGCTAAATGCAATTTGGTATTTTGAATCATATTGAATGACATAATAATTTGAGATCAGAAGCTCTTAGACAATAAAAAAATAAATCACTTTTTACCCTTTGTAATGCGCTCACAGAAATACAGTCTTATTTAATAAGTCTGTATTTCATAAATGCTGGCAGACTCTATAATGTACTTACAGGATTTATTAAAAAGACTTCAGCTGCAGGCTCGTTAGTAAACACTGACTCATATGTTCATAAGTTGAGAATCATATTAATATCCCTCCTTCCAAAAAACAACAAAAAAAAAAACTTGCTAATGATACCAAACAGACTCGGCTTGGCTGCAGATCTGCAGCCGTTTGCCACCAGCTTCTCTCATCCGACTATTTGCATCACTCTCAAGCTCCCTCTGAAAGTGAGAAGTTGATTGGCTGTCAACAACTTTCCACATTTCTCTCTCTTTCTTCCATCCACACTGTTCTCTTGCAATCCTAATTAACACTAAATGTGCCACCGGGCAAAAGCAGAGCGCGTGGCAATATTTGATTACATGAACAATAAATTACCATCAACAATACGGTTACGAAACGCACTGGAAAATAGTGACAATGATAATTATGTACAGTCATAACCACGCTGCCAGGGGGGCGGCAGGGACAGGTAGAGCAGCAATACGCTGCTGTTGTCTGCCGCCCAATTATGTATGCATGTCAACAACACCTGAGCAGGCGAGATAGTAAGCCAGAACAAAAGCCAGCGCTTCATTAGGCTGTATTAACCTGCACAGCCACACATGGAAGCACATTAACCAGATAAGTGGTGCAAATAAGGTGAGTGTACTACGACTGAATTTACTGCACACTGACCAATCACTGAGTCAAACACCAAACTGAGCCAGTCACGCTTTAAACTCACTCCTATTGCCTGAATTTAGTCTTCAAGGCAGCACTTCCTCCCACATCTGGGCAATAATGATGAAAAAAAAATACATACAGCAGAAAAAATATGAAGGAAAATAAGATTTAAAATCTAAATTGTGAGATAAAAAAGTCCTAATTTTTAGATGAGAAGCTATAATTTTATATTTTATTATAAAAGCTTTTATGATCTTTTATAATGTTCGCTTTCTTTCTCTCGGCTCTAACTGCCACATTTTGCAATCATTTACTCCTTCTATGCTTCTATATAAGAAAAAGAGAAGTCTAGATGCTAAGAAAAGGCGGGTAAGCTGTTAAGAAGTTGTTGAGAGGTATTCCCTGCCCCTCTGTTGTGCATAACATGAAACCATCGACATATAACCTGATTCTCCTGTGTAATGTTTTGTAAGCAAGTGTAAGTGTTCCTGAGTCTTTAAGTGATTGTTTAGGAAGAAGAAGAACAAAACTAGATGCTAACAAAAGGCGGTGAGCCATTAATTGATGGATAAAAGATTATTGGGAGGTGTTTCCTCCCCTTGTCTGCAAATACAATGAAGTCATCTGCATATAATCTGACTCCTCTGTGTAATGTTCTCCGAGTAAGTGCGAGTATTCCTGAGTCCTAGCTCGACATATATGCCCGTTTTGTATCTCTTTGCTGTTGTTTTCACTCACTTTGTGACATCAGCTTCAGCCATCATGTAGAAATAGTAATCTATTAAACATGCCATGTCTGTCTTTTCATTGCCTTACTCTCATGCTTTATTTTATGCTCTAATTTGCTGTTTTGCCTTCTCCTGTATCTCGTTGTTTCCTGTCTCTCTCTCTCTGTCCTTTGCTCTCACTTAACGTCGTGTTCGGTCTTCCTCCAAGCTTTCCTCCTCTTTCCACATGCTCTCTCCTTCCTCACCTCTCAGTCTATTTTTATCCCTCTTCCTCCACACTCTCCATCTCTCTCTCTCTGGTGCTACCTTTTTCCTTTTGCAACACATTTCAGTCTCTCTTGTCATTCCCTGTTTTCATTCAGTTTTGTCTTTTCACTTTTCTCTTTCCTACCTCTGCTTTGATCTTATCAACATTTCATATAATCACCTTTATCCACTGATCCTCTCACCTTGTTTCCTTTACCTGTAACCACAGGTGTCAGTGATACCGGAATGACACTCTGCCACTTATTTTCTCCAGGTGAGGAAATACTATATTCACGTTTATTATAATCCAGCTGATTTTCTGTCACCACTGAAGAGCATTTAATGCAAAAGTTAGAGCTTTCAAACCGATGTATCGAAGCTGTGATGATAGACTCACAATGCCAGGGTTCATTTTAATTTCTAATTGTAATTATTTTGTTTAAAATCCTATGTAAAAGTGAGGCTGCTGAGCACCTGTGTTGTTTTGCATTTAAAACACGTCATTATTTGTGGAGGAATTTCTGTTTCAAGTCTGTGAGGTTTTGTCTGCACTGCAAGAAGTAATGTGAGTTTCAGCAGACAGAAATGAGACAGAAATCTTCTTACACTTTTTTCTAATGTTGCACCCATTTAAGGAGACTTGCTAAGTGAAAACAAACTGCAGTTCCTCTAATGACCACTGGCAGCCTTTTACATAAAATCAACACCAGATCATAAAGATGGACAGACCACGTGACTTTCACGCATTGCAGGTACGAGTGGCAGCAAAATCAAAACACTGCATCAAGCGCTAGCATTTCCAGCACTGGTAATCATTAATTCTGCGGTCTTAATCGCTACTTGCATTTTATTTGCCCCAAAAACAGTTATGTATGAGAACACGGCAGGTACGCACAAAGGTAGACTTGACAAAAAGGCAAAAAAAAAGTACGAGGAAAAAAATCAAAGGAGTGAAAGGGTCAGACCCATACGAGCATACAGAGTGGAGTAAGGACGTTAGCGTGCTGCCCAACTTTCATCACGCACATATTTATTATAAGTGTGAGTGCATACACTTGCAAAATGTTTAGTAATTTCAGATCCCTGCAACAAGCCCACGTAAAAAAAAAAACTTTATCTCCTGTACAGGCCAACGCAATTTGTCTTTTCAGGTTGTAGTATTACACAACATTTTCAGATCTAATAGAAGTAAAATAAGTGTTTCGTAATTCCTTCAATTTATTTCAATTCTCCTTATTTATAACTGGCATTATTGTTTCATTCTATTATTTAATCTTACAAGAAAGAGGCAAACTTTTATTCCATTGTGCTTTATTAGCTGCTTTGGTGAAAAACAAATCAACACTGAAAAGAAACCCATTGCAAAACAACACACTGGAAAACAGTTATTCATCACTTGATTGCTTCAATACAACACTTGAGCACATATATGCGGGACTTTTTGTGGCTGTTTTGATCTCGCTCTCTCTCTTAACCAATCAAATCTCTCTGTGGTAGCAGCTTTAAACTCGGTATGACCCAGGTTGATAGAGGGTGCCCAGTCTGGATCGCATTCCAGCATTTTGTAGGCTGGTTTTCCTAAAGAAAAAAACAAATATTAGCCCGCAAAGCCACAGTGAACAAAGCAGCATAGCGCAACGAATTCAATTCAAATCAATATAAGACTTATTTGCAACCCTACATCAACAATTATGTTATGATAAATTACATAATAACTACAACAGAAGACTGACCTTTGTGGAAATGCTTGGAGAAGACTAACATGTGAGCTGGAGTGTTCTGGGACGTTATATTTGGTCTTCAATTGGCTGCAATCCAGGCCATCCGTTGGCTCTTTGTTACTTCGGAAACACGGCTTGAACAACTTTTCTTCCACGACGGAATCCGATAAAAACGTATCTCTTTACCTGTCGGCTTCCCGTGGCTATTGCAGTTAATAATACAACAGCTTCTTGCCATCCTTTGTCTTTCTATTAAATCAATGTGTGACTGTTTTCATGTGAAAGCCTGTGTGCGCTAGTACCACTTGCCACTCGTACCTACAGTCCTTTGCGGTTTTGACGTCACATTTTCAATCTCAGTCTCGGCCCTCACAAAACGGGAGTCAGTGTTCAACTTTTATATATAGCAACCAAATATGAAGTTTTTTAAAGTCATCCCAAATATGTGTACAGTACCAGAACTCTTCTTGCACCACAGAGGTCACACCCTGGATTGAGCGACTCTATATCATTCCAATGCAAATATGAAACAAAAGAAAGGACAGATTACTACATATGAACATATTAATACTATGGTACTGGATATGCAATAAGTACCAGATTAGGTAATAAGCACTAAAAAGTAATCAGAAAGATCAACTTATTTCCATAGTGGCCATTAGAAATAATTTCTCCCCTGCATTTGATTTATTTGTCAAACCTACGTCCATCTTTTCTGATATATCATGTTTGAAATTGTCGTTTTTTTTTAAATAAGGATGAATGTTTGCTTTTATGTTATGTGAAAAAAAAACAAGTTTCCAAAGGATGGAGTATTTTATTAAGATGACTCTAGACTCTATGGGATAAAGCAGTTTGATTCAAAGAGCTACAACCTGAAAGCGCCCTGTGATGGGCCGGCGCCCTGAACAGGAAGTACTGCGCTGACTCTGCGGGATAGGTTAAAGCACACCTGTGAGTCTAAACTTGATATGTAGTGACGTGAATTGATGAATGGATGTAAAAACACATTGTGTTGCAGCATTTCGTAGTATGCATTACTTCTGATCCCTTTCGTAGAGCTTCAAAGTTAGAGCGTCCACAAACTTTTGGGCTAGTAGTGCACTCGTTCTATTTTAATTTAGCAAAAAAAAGAAAAATCGTCGCCCTTCCTCTCAGCTCTTTTTTCTCAGACATATTTTTAAGTCGTTTCTCTCTCTGACACATTTCGCCTTCCCTCTCTTCTGTCAGGACGCACACACACAGCAGAGGTGAAGTCGAGAGGCTTGTCTTAGCGTGCCATCTGTCCTCGGCGCTGACGTTGGCTCTAATTACCGCGTCTCCCCTGGCTAATGCTGCCTCATTAGGCCGCCGGAGCATGTGCAGCCGACACAAGCGCCGGCGAGAATTTGCACCAGGAAACGGGAACTCGAGCCATTATGGGATCAGGAAATCTGTCTGGTGCGAAAGGCAATTCACACCAGCGGCTAAACGCTCATTTTGCTTCTCTCTCGCTCTCTTTTAATTCCTCCTCTCTGTGTCGTGCTCTCTCGCTCCTGTCGTCTGCCTTTGGAAGGCGTCGTGAAGGCCCGCGTCCAAGCACCAAAACAAAGGAGTCAAGCAAGAGTCCTGCTCCAAGAAGGGCGACTGTCAAACATGCGAAACTCCAACATCTCTGCCAAAGGACTCGTTTACTCTATGTTATTTCACTTTATAATAACACGGATTATAATCTTTGTTATTAAACCTTTTCTGAGCACGATCACCTGGTTTTAGTGTAATCAGTCAAAGCCAATGCAAAACTGCTGTTTGGGTAATGAAACACAGATGGTGTACACCATCCAAAATAAAAAAGTAACAAAAAAAAGGAAGATCATTACTCACATGAGTCACATTCTTGAAAATTAATTTCGTAATCTATACTTTTAAAATAACAACAGGCGTTTGCATTTGTTTCGGCGCCACCTAGGGGTTGAACACGAGTTGTTAAAGAGGTTTTATTACACTTCTTAATGAATCAAACTACAGCATGGTTCATTTGAGTGTTACATAAATGGAAGTCAGTATTTAACTCACTGGATGCTATTTGTATTAAAAATCATCTGGTCCTGAACGTCACTGCAGATTCACTGGGTTGGTATTTATGTAACACAAACTGAAAACCAAAACAGAAGCAATGTGTGACTCCAAAGATAAGTGGCCTGTACAACTCCTTTAGCAGCAATAACTTTCACTAGTCATTTTCTGTGTGAAGCCTTTACATTACTGTAGAGGACTTGAAATAAGACGTACTTCCTGTTTACCAAAGCGTGTTTCAGTCAGATTAACCTCATTAGTCCTCTGATTGGATGTTGGATTGATGGAGGCACCTGTGTATACGTCTACAGGAGAATAGCGATGTTGGTCATTTACATTTCACCCAAGAGACCCTGAACAAGCCAAGTGGTTAATAAAATGTGTGAACCTTTAATAAGTATTCCAGCATGATGCACATTTCTTTTATATTTGTATATAGCACTGCTGAAATGTGCAGCTTACGCCCCCTTTTTTCTACCTGTCTGCACTGGGTAGGATGCTCTGAATCTCATTGTACGTGCGTATAGTGAAAATAAAAGACATTAGATTCTATTCCATTATTTCAGATTTGATGCATTTAGAAACCTGCTGTGGCCACACAGGATTTGGTTTATGGCGAAACGCAACTTCTGTCCTGGAGTGAATGTTGGACTGTATGTTAATTTGTATTATCATGTGACAGTTAGCCAGAATAAATGTTTTCAAATGAATTCCTTCACACAGAAATCAGTCTACAGGCTGTCAGAGCTCTATAAAGCTTCATGTTTTCAATTATATTCCAGTATTTTCAGATATTGGCATTAAAAAGCGACATGCACTTGAAAAAGTTGTGCATGTCATCTTTAACTGTCCCTATGGTGACTGTGTTTTCATAACCTGCTTACAACAGTTTTGACCTCAACACTATGGAACCTAAAAATCCGTTGACTTATAAGATGATTCATAATTAGGATTTCCATATAAACCACGTCACCCCTCCATGTTGGCTCTTGTGCGTGAAATTAACACATGCTGTTACTGCACCCCTCCTCTGAATGTAAAGCAAACATTATTGGGAGTGTTTCCTGCTTTAAACATAAATCATGTTTAATGAGCAGAGAGTATTTCCCGACAAGTCCCTGCGGCTCCTCGCCATGAATCACCTGACAAGCCGCGAGATAAAGACCTGAGCCTCTATTGTGGTACCTCAGCTGCGGTTTCCTCGCGCTGACAGCAGTGAATCTTCTGGATATCGATAACCGCAGTTTATCAGCAACAGATGTCTGATGTTGGTAGCTGTAAGCGGTTCCCCACGCTGTCTGAAGTCGTTCTTTACCGAGGATGTTCACAACAACCACTGTGGCAACCGATTAACCAGAATCACAACGAGCAGGAGAGGTTTGTGGTTGGAGGAGTTGACAAGACCACTATGAACAGCCACAGACAACTATGACGTAATAGCAAACACCTCAGCAGCTACTGGTGTCTACCTGGGTTTAAATGATAAAAAGCATTTCAAATATACCCTCAATTTATCAATTTTCCATTTACATTAACAAAGTGATTAAATGTGACCTGCCCCATATCTATATAGAAAAGATCTATATAAATCTTATAAAGTTTGTATCTGTCTTGTGTGAGACTTGTATGAGAAGTATACAAGAGTATAAGAAAAGATACTCTTGTATCATATCTGTTATTAATCTCTGTCTCTCTTCCACAGCATGTCTTTTATCCTGTCTTCCTTCTCTCACCCCAACCGGTCGCAGCAGATGGCCCCGCCCCTCCCTGAGCCTGGTTCTGCCGGAGGTTTCTTCCTGTTAAAAGGGAGTTTTTCCTTCCCACTGTCGCCAAAGTGCTTGCTCATAGGGGGTCATATGATTGTTGGGTTTTTCTCTGTATCTATGAAGCGCCTTGAGGCGACTTTTGTTGTGATTTGGCGCTATATAAATAAAATTGAATTGAATTGAATTGAATTGAAGAGTGAAAACAGATATAAGATCCCTAGAAAAATGATATAAATGAAACTTGTATGTTTTGGATACTTTCTAAAACAATATATTTCCCCTTGTGGGACTAATAAAGGTATCTTATCTTTTCTTATAAAAGTGGCCACTTTCATGAGTAAATCATATAAGCCTTATATGATTCACTATATGAAGTCTGATGCAAGTCTTTTATAAGTTTTTTTCTATTTCATTGCCATATGGGGCAGGCAGCAGTCATCAGTTCTTTTATCTGCTGCTTTATTCCTCTGTCTGTGAAATCCTTTGTTGAACTCTAAGACTACGTCCACACTAGCACGGATAGATTTGAAAATGGCATTTTCATCTGAAAACGCTCCACGTACACACTAGCGTTTTCAGTCGTTTTCACAGAGTCGTGCATCCACATTGAAAAGGCTGAAAATGCTTACGTCCCAGTACTGCGCGTGCGTGAAACGCAAGAAGATTCGACCTGCTTCATTTCTGTCTGCCGCTTATTTACTTTCCGGCTCTTTGAAACATCGCAGCAAAATGTTGAGGAAAAGCGTGGAATGGACTAACAATGTGGTGGAGTTGTTGCTGCGAGAAACACAAAAGTACAAAGTTGCAAAAGCGAGTGAGAATTAAATGAGAAGAAAAGCTATCTGGAGCATGTACAGACTGGTATTAATCTTTAATAGGGCTGCCAAAATAGGGAGCAAACAAAACAACTGCTGTATGATGCCCTAAGCCAGTGGTCAGCAACCTTTCACATCCAAAGAGTCATTTGGACCCGGTTTCCACGCAAACAAAAACACTTGACATCTAAAATGAAGATAACACTGTATATATTGTTTTTTTTACCTTTATGCTTTGTGTGAACAACTAAGGTGTGTTGCTTATGAAATCCTTGAAGTGCTAATGAGAAAGTTACATTTTATTTATGTAATTAACACATTTTGAACTCTTAAAGAAATATAAAAAAAGGAAAGACACCCAGCTGAACTAAAATGATCCATGTAGCAAACAAAAACTGTGAGCCGCCACCCTTATATCGCCTTTGGGCTTTTGGAGCCTTGACCTGACTTTTAAAAAATAATTGGCAAAAAAAGCACTATGCTGCTAAAAGATGAAAAATAGATATTTGCAAAATTCTGCCTAAATATGTATTTTACCTGGTTAATGTGTGTGGCGGGGCGTGGTCTGCAGCGCCGCTGCAGGGGAGGCGGACGCACCTGAGCGCCACCTGCAATCACGCCTCACTGTCTTAACGTCTGTGCTCTCTATGCTGTTGTTGTTGGTATGTTTCGGTCTGTGAGCTGAAAAGCTACAGCCGGCTGTATGCGTACAGCAACTGTGTGTGAAAAGTGGTCAATAAAGAGATGCTGAAAAGCATGTTCATGGAAACATCGTCAGGTCTGCCGTGGTATGTTTACAATAAGACTTATGGTCCCGAACCTCTGTGCACAGCGTCTGCAAATCGGGGCTGTACGAAATCACTTTCATCTTTACGCAGGACAGTAAGCTGTCATCTATGAGGCGTGAGCGGTGTTTATTTTTAACATAGAGAGAACAGCTGCTGACATAATGTGGATCCGAAGGTCCATAATTGGCCTACCTGGGGTTGAAAGTCTCGATATACGGCGTTTCGGCGGGTACACCGGCTTCCGCGAGTGTGACGCTTATTTTGAGCGATGAAAAAAAAATAGAATAGAAAAATAGAAATAATTGTATTTTTATATTTCAATATCACAATAATCTTCCAATTTAGAACTACAAGTTAAAAAAGAACTAACATAAATAAATTACACTTCAGCTAAATACTTCTAATTTATTTTCCCAAACCATGCGGAGCCGCACTATAAGGACTAAAGAGCCGCAGGTTGCCGACCCCTGCCCTAAGCTATCTTAGTTTAATTGGTCACATAACTGCATCATATGACTAACATGCGTCATCGTTTTAGAAAGTCTCCGTTTTAGAAAGTCTCAGTTTTTGCTGTCCACACACGAAAGGCAAAAGCACCGTTTTGAAATGTATGCGTTTTCGAGAGCGTTTTCAAAACACTGCATTTTCCATCAGCGAAAACGTCGTTTCAGTGTGGACGGGAGGCTAAAACGGAGAGAAAACGATGTGTTTTCAAACAAAAACGCATTAGTGTGGACGTAACCTAAGAGTGGTGGAAAAAAAGTGAAAAACTTTGTGACGTCTTGGCTCGAAGTATAATTCTGATTTATTTCATCCTGGTCCATCCTATTAAAGAGTTAGTCCACAAAACTATTAAATACATTTTATGTTGCAAACCTTTTTTTTCTTATTTCAAATAAAAATAAAAATGGACTTTCTGAAAAATGTTAAACTAACTGAAACTTTTTATATTAACTTAGGAAAACGAACGAAAATAAAATAAAACAGAGGAAGTATCATGACATTTAGTATCCATTAGTTTGGGAGACATTTTATTCCAGCTTGCCTGATGAGGTACTGACAGACGCCTTTATGGCGACTCTGGACGTTTACGAGACTGTGAGTCAGCTTTCAAAAAGTTCTGTTTTTATTGTAATACCTGAACTGTTTTTCTTAAAGCTTGCCTCTAAAATATGCAACATACTGTGACATGCCTGAATTTGCCACATATTGAAGAGGGCAGAGTGTGAAGTCATAAGCTAGCAGTAGCTAGCATGGTTATCAAGGTACCGTATTTTTCGGACCATAAGGCGCACTGTCGATGAACGGGTCTGTTTTCATACATAAGGCGCACCAGATTATAAGGCACATTAAGTGAAACAAAACAGTCAGATAAATCAGATAACTTTACTCAACTCATTCTTTTTGCTTCCTCCACTTCCGTAACATTGATTCATTAATGTTGAATTCTATCACAGCTGCTCTATTCCCATGTTGCTGCAGTATATTAATAACTAACCTCGTATTGTAGATGGATTATCTCAGTTGTTCTCCTGACTGAAGTTTAGTCAGTTTACAGCATCCTGCCAAGCGATTGCATTTGTCCCTAACCATCGGGAACCCTCACGTTAACTTTTATCAAGTAGAAAAAAGTTAGCGTTCATCCTCCAGCTTCACTGTTTATGTTATAAATATATAATATAATATAGCTAATATAGCTGTGTTGCTAGCGATCACGTAGCACATCATTATATACCAGCTAGCCCAACTTCAATAACCCTACAAAAGTCACTACTGTTTAGTTTTCTGTCTTCATTTATGTTGGAAGTGATAGCAGAGCTGTACATTTTAATTTTTCAGAAATCAGAACATGCTATATCATGTTTAGGTAACTAGTGAAACTAGCAAGCTAACTTCCTGCTAATTTCCTGCTAACTTCTAACTCCATTAAATTTAATAAATTCTCTTTTCATGGATGCCTGGATGTTGAACGTAATTGTTACACCTGGTAAAGCAGCAACGCTTATCATTTTATTAAAGATGAAAGAATTCAGACAGTTTTTAACTCTCAGTGAGGCCACAGTGTTCGTTTGACTTTGGGACCTGAAGCAGACAGAGTTTTGGACCCAGATTAAGTTGTACTAAAACATTTTTTGACAGACTTTTGAGTGCCGTGTACCACATAAAATCAGTTCGAGGTCAGTAACCACAACCGGAATTCATACATAAGGCGCATCAATACAAGGTGCACTGACGATTTTAAATTAAATGATTTTAAGTGCGCTTTATAGTGCGGAAAATACAGTACAATTAACTGCACAGCAGCCATATTGTTGGTCAGTTAACTGTAGGGCTGGGTATCGTTTAGGTTTTATCCGATACCGGTGCCAAACCGGTACTTTTGAAACGGTGCCGGTGCTTAAACGGTGCTTGAACCGGTGCTTAAAGAATGGAAAACACAAACTTTGTCCAAAAACCTCTCATGTTTAGCTGGGGGTTTTTTGTAAAAAGATAACAATGTTAGCCTTTTCTGCAGCTATAGGGCATATATGGTATCACTCTTGGCTGGAAGCAGTGCTTAAACAATGGAAAAAACACAAACTTTGTCCAAAAACCTCTCATGTTTAGCTGTTTTCCACTTTTTCTTTGGTCATTTTTGGCCAGGGTGAAGGGAGCATCTGCCATCAAACAAGAAGACAGCCGCATGTAACTACGACGGTGTTTGCTAGTTCACCTTACATGCATTAATTTAATAACGTGGTTAGCCTTCTCAACGTAAATTACACACAAACAACATTAAGCTACTCACACAGAGAAGAACGGCTGCTGCTGCCATCATCATCCGTCATCATTTCTGCTACACTGGCAGGGCTAGGGGCCAAGACTCTCCTCTTTGGGTTCTTGGGGGATCTCTGTGCATTTCTCCGCTTTTTAAAAAAACGCTATGCGTCGCCAGGTTTGTCGTCAGATTCGAGGTGTTTCCTCCTCTGCACGGTATCACCTTAAAGCACTTGTTGCAGGCTGCTGAGTTTGCATCTTTTGCTGTGAAGTACAGCCAGACTTTTGACCGCTTCGCCTTGGGCATTTTTAATCTGTAGCTCTAAAAGAACGTACGTACCTGGGCCTGCCTACTATCCTTGCAAAGGTAAAATGATTGGCTAGAATCCAAGGTGTATGACATCTCAGGGGGAAAAAAGCACCGAAATAAAGCACCGAAATGTGCGCTGCTTTTTGGTCTGGTTACTACCGTTTATGTCAGAACCGCTGCCATCATGGCACCGGATACCAGTACCCATCCCTAATTAACTGCATTAAAAAGAGTCCAAAAGCACAAACACAGTCCAAAGGCCAGTTCAGGATGATTAGCTGAGGTGAAGCCTAGCGGACAGCTAGCAGCTAAATTCTCTCTTTTATCACAACCTTTCCAGTTCCACAAACCTGTTTGATTTTACCAAAATATTTTTTAGTTTTTAATTAAATATTAACTCTCAATCATTCACAGGACGGGTGATAACAGGATTTTAGCTGGGCTTTATTTGCATCCAGAAAAAAATGCAGTCCATCCCCAAGAAAAAAAAGCAGAGCTGAAGCTCAGCTCCCTGAAACTGGTTCAGACAATCTGAAAGCAGCCACCGATTGGCTGGGACGCCCACACAGAGGCTTCAGCCTGCAAACAGCTCACGCTGACCTCGACTGATCCCTGATCTATCCCCAAACCTCTGCTCTCCGCCTCAAACATCCAAACGGAAGCCCAAATCCAGACCAACGCCCACACGGCAACGTGAGGCTCAACCGGGCCAAACTCCCACCGCCGCCAGTGTCCTCAGGCCTCGTCCGCTTCCCACGTCCGACCACATCATTTGGGATGAAGCTGGGCTCTCACCGCCGTCGTCTGTTCGGGTCAGACCTCAGACACCCACAATGAGAGGAGGGGGCGCAAATTATCCCTCCAAACGCCGAGGAACAATTGAAATGTGCGCGTCCAAGAAATGAAAAATGATTGGAAAACAAAAAGGACACCTACACTTACAATTGATGGCAGAAAATTATAATGGATAATTGTGCTTTTAAAAAGACATTTGGTGGAGAAAGTTAAAAACAAACTGGTGTAAAAGGAAGCAAAATTTATCTTCCTTCTGTCTCTTCTTTAGATAAATGGTAAAGAGGTAAAAATGATTCATCACCACAGTTTACTTAAAATACCCTGACAAACAGTTATTTATGAGCTTCCTGTGCTTTCCGTCCATCTATTTTAGGAGATATTCAGCAGCAGATGAAGAAAGTCTCCGTCAGCGCGTCTCCGGCTTCTACAGCAGGTGGAGGGTTAAAGGTCAACTCAATGCCCGGTTCGCTCAGCTCGGGCTTTGTACGCCGTTCTTTCGTGACTGGACGTTCGTCATTGTGTTTGCAGCAGGCATGCCGTTGGCGAGCGGGAGCCGGTCCAGCCATCTTGTGTGGAAAATTTCGGACTGGGCACGAGGCGGCCATCTGCAGCTCCAGGCCTTCAGCAGCCAGCAGCCAAATGCAGAAACACTTCAGCTACTGGAGGCTTCAGAGGAGGGAGGAAGATGGAAATCAGCGGCACGAATGTCCCTGTTACATTTCATTTGGAAGGAAAGCCTCTGACTAGTCATGATTGCACAGTAATCTGGCATTTATTAAAAAGAATAAATACTTTCTCTGTGTAAACTGCACCGTTGTGTTTCACTACATGAGTGCTTTTGCTCCTTTAATTCCTTTTCATATAGTGCGAATACCTCTGACTGTGAAGAAATACTGAAATAAAGTGTGGAGTTGCAGTCTGACAGCTTACATGCTGAGTTAACATCTAATTGAGCCGAAGAGCTCGGGGATCATTAGACATTTATAATTCTGAGAGGAAAGAATAAAATAAAATGACATTTTTTCAGAGTTTTGCACAGATTCTAATTGAGTAAAACAAAAAAGTACCGGCTGTTTTCACTAGGTTCAATGCAGCTTCACGGCACTTTGTGATACAGTCACAAGCTTCTTGTTTTGCAGTTTTTTACATTTTCCTGTGAGACCACCACAAAATTTTTGAATTTTTATAAAACTACTCTATTTTTTATTATACTCAGCTTTTTAAATATTACCTTATTTAAATGTTTTTGCTGTTATGGTGTTTTATTGAGAGTTTAGTTTATTGAGGTCTTTACCAGGTCCAGACCAAATCACATTTATAACTAAAATAAATTTTAATCACAACAGCAGTTGCCTCGAAGCAAGTGTGTTCTGGCTCTAGTCAGCTCAGATCGTGGACACATTTGGGCACAGTTGTCTAATCTGGGCCACTTATGTTACTTCTGGCTCCGTTTCAAGAGTGAAAAATGTTGTGGGAGCCAAATGTGGCCCAGAGCTCGGTCTAATATGGGTTATGGGCCTTTTTTGTGGGCCAGATATAACCCGAATACCACCACACACCTGACATCTGCCTCATATAAGGTGGACTTGTGGCTGAGTCAAGAACACCAGACAAAGCCAAATGTTCCCCAATGGAAACTGCAAATATGAACCGCATTTGGACAAACCGTTGTTGCCATGTGAGAGAAGTCTCCGGGCCGGATGGACTCACCTGGAAAACATCCAGAAATACTTACAGCTAAAAAATGAGACTGATGCCAAATGTAGGTCAAATGGGGATCTTTCAAAATCTGTTTTTTCTCCAGTGAATTATCAGAAAATCTGCACCAGTGTTGAACTGTTCCTAAATAGAAGGAGAATATTTAAACCATGATATTTCCCATGATGCTGGTACTCACCGTTGGTTATAGGACAAAGCTTAATGTGTTTTTTAGGTGGCGTCAGGTGGGAACTTTTCTCAGGTCTGACAGATTTTATGACTCAACAGGTAAAAAGTCACATAATAAAGAAATTCAAACAGTGATGTACTTCCTGTTTGATCAAGAAGTTCATCACTTCAAACAAGGAAGTGGACTTGAGACAGGAGTCTGAAATGACAGATAAACACACCTGTTAATCTCACCACCTAAAAACTTCGACGACTACAGGAAGCCGACTCTAAATAGAGTTTGGTGAAGCCCTCAGTGGGTCGTGGTTTGGGTTGGAGATATTGGCCACTCTGACCACAGTCTCCAACATCTTTCACAGTGACAGCATTTTTCTGTGGAGTTTTATGTTAATCCAACAGCCTGCAATCATATTTATGTACGTCATACTGAACGCTGTTAATCTTCTGTTAGAGAACTTTCTGGATGTCGTCTTCTTCCAGCTGCTCCCTCCAGGGGTCGCCACACAGGATCATCTGCTCCCATCTCCTCCTATCCCACCATCCTGTTCTTCACACCAACCCTCTGCATGTCCTCCTTTACTACATCCATGAATCTTCTCCGAGGTCCTCCTCTTTTTTTCCTGCTTGGCAGTTCCATCTTTATCATCCTTTGTCCAACATACCCACCCTCCCTCCTCTGCACATGTCCAGACCATCAGATCCTCTCTGACTCTGAGCTGTCCCTCTGAAGTTTCTCACCCTGTCCTCCACTCATCCCAATGAGATCAGAACATCTTCAGCTCAGCCTCCTGTCTTTTTGTCTCACCACAGCAGGTCTCACTAACATCCTGTAAACCTTCTCTTTCACTCTTGCTTCACTTGCTTTCACTCCTTCAGTCATAAATCACCCCGACACTCATTTCTACCCGCTCCACCCCTGCACCTCTCTTCTACGCCTCTCTTGCTGCTTTGATTTACTGACCTCAGGTCAGTATTTTCTGTAACAAAGACACGAGTAATATGGTGTGTTTAGGTACAACTTAAGCCGCCTCACCTCTTTTTCAGGCCTCCTGTTAGTAGTTTAATTAATCTGAGCACATTTGGTTGGTGCTTAGCTAACATTACCACAGCCAAAAGTCAACTTAATAAAGCTGAGGTCTCATGTTTGGCCCAAATGAACTGTGGATCCGCTAATTTGCTTTGCTCGTGCTAAAACAACTGATAAAAGTTCACTTTTCAAGTCTCTCAGCCAATCACATCACTTTATGAAACATGGCAGAAGGAGGCCATCAGCCCGTGTGTGCTAATGGCTAACCATTGTTGTGATATGATGCTTGTCCACATCCTGCTGCAGCTTAAATCATTTAACTTTATAATCCTGAACACTTAAGGACGCCGCTGCGTTAGAGCCAGAGACCCTCTGTCATCAGACTCTCATTCCCATCTTTGTGATGCTTTCTGATAACAACTCCTCCTGTAAAACTAAACAATGAGTGATAAAAAACAGCTTTTCTCAGCCTGAGTGTGAAGTTCCTCCATCTTTTTTCTCCTGCAGACTTCAGGTATCTGAGCGGGTGTACGTGTGTGAATCACAGCGTGCGGCGGCGGCAGCAATGGTTGTGCAGTTCCTCTGTTGTTAGAGGAAATTCAGGGAGGGAAGGTGACATCATCTCTACACCTGAGGCGACGGAGCTGACACCTCCAGCTCTCAGACAGGTGAGAAGGCACAAACAATCCCGAGCTCCTAATGAGGACGACTGCTGGTCTCAAACTACCACACACACACACACCTCTATGCTGTGTGTGTGTGTGTGTGTGTGGTTCAGCTAGGGTTTTTAGAGGGTATGTGCATATTTTATCACATTCATTATTAACCGTGTGAGAAGTAAATAATTCTGAATTCTCTAAGAGAGACAGGTGAAAGTTTCAGCAGCCTCCTGGAAGCCTGAATGATTGTGTTCAGGTTCACTGTTCTTTGTGATATTACACGGCACGTATCACCTGAACAGGTAATACCTGATGTAACATGCTGCTGTGTGCAAGTTGTATTATGCTGGTCAGTGTTGGGTTTACCTGAATCTGTTTGTGTTTGTTATGCAAAGCTAATTGTTTTTTTTAGCAGGGATATTAAAAGTGACCTATTTTACCTCCTCCCCCTATTATGTCCACTTTTTATCTGATTGGCATGTTTGAATAGGAGGCGGGGCTTGTGAAATGACCATATAAAGCTTAGAGGGATATTCCCTTTCTTTAACATCATACAAAAAAACTGTGATACACTGAGTGTTTTGAGCAGTTTGCAGCCTGAGCTTTTGGCACGCTGGGCTTAGCGAACATACACTCGTTATCTGAGACTTTAGTACGATCGTCTGCCACTGGAACAGGAAACATATGACAGGAAATAAATAAAAACAAAAGGTCCACTTGAAAAGTTTGAATTAGCATCTTATTGGAAAATGCTCTCTGGCACACGGTGATGTGGATATTCAGATACTGCAGTATATCAACCTGCTGTTCCTCTAATGTCCACCAGGGGCTCAAGCAGTAAATGAGCTGGCTTCTCGACTCTGTCTATGCCCTCAAAGCAGATTTTACCGCTTGCCTTATTGACCCATTACACCCATTCCTACAAGCACTGTTTTTAAAGCTAGCAGTGAGTCAGTCCCCATAAAATCCTGATACAAACACTCTTTTGGTCTCTATAGATGGCTTTCACATTCATAACACAACTCAAGTGTTTAAATTCAGGTATTCAGGCTTAAAGTTATTATAAGGGGTGTGCCCTCTTTGACTGACAAGGGGATGGTGACACAGGCAGTTGTAGCTGCTAGCTGTCTGCTAGGCTTCACCACAGCTAACTGGACCGTGTTTGTACTGTGTTTGGAGCATTTTGGAGACATTTTTAAGGAGATTATCTGACCAATAATATGGCTGATGTGCAGTTATTTGCACTAACAGACCATCAGAGAAGTCTGTTTTGATGAACACTGAGAAATAACTGATGCTTTTAACATGGTAGGACCAAAACAGAAAAAATGTTTAGCAGTTTCTGAGTTTGAGTTTTGATGAAATCCTGGGATTTTAATTGGATGTTACTAAGTAATAAAAAACTTATTATTGTGTGATTATAAAACCCACTATAGAGTTTTGTAAGTTGTTGTGCTTCCCTCTGTCACGAAAAGATGCTAAAGGGGCCATTTGTATTAAAATATGATTTCTGAACAGCCGTCAGTGCAAGTCAGGAGGGACGAGAGGAGATCCTGTTAGCCTCTCAGTCTTCTTTAATCTGCACACATCTTTCACCATATCCACCGTTGCCGCTTTTTGATTTTTTTAATATGTGAGCAGCCTGCTGGAAGTTGAATGGATGTGAGAAGGAAATTGGTGGCCTGCTAACATTTAATGTGAAGGCGTCTTTGTATTCTGTGATGAAGCAGGACTCAGGGGTTATTCTATGAAGAAAATATCAGAAATTTAAGTCTCTGAAACAAAAACGAGTGGTCTTCTGTTTGACCTGGGGCTACAAAGAAAATATAAAGACTGTAGTTCACCTGTGCTCCCACAGTTCACATTAGTCTTTAAGTGGAAACCACAGCTCTGTCATATTCTGAATATTTTTACATCAACAGTGTTACATCAACACTTCCAAATATTTAAGTGTTTGAATATTTCTCTTAGTTGGTTTTATTAAGGTCCAAAACCCAGAAGCAGTGTTGCTGCTGCGTTTTTAACAGGTTTTTTAAAGGTGTTTTGGACTTCCTTTGGAAATATGGAAGAGGGAGAAATGCTTACCTTGTTCACGCCTCTGATAGGAAAGCTGAGGTGTGTTTGAAGGTGGGATAATTAATTTGGACACTCGCCAGAAATTGAGAACATCTGCCGGGCCGTCGGAAAAACAGAACAACTAATGAAATGCTCCGCCTCCTGATGACATCACCCTGCACACCTGAAAATGTTTCGTTGCACTTCACCTCCATACAGGCATCTACATTAGCCTGAAGGCAGCAAGAGGCTAACTGTCATCATAATCAGTGCATTAACAGTTTACAGGAGTAAGTCATCATTTGTGTTTATAAGTGTGATAATGAATAATTCATTTCATGGTACCAAAGGCAAACACATAAGAAACCACTTCATGTAATTCTCATGGCTAGTTTAATCTCAATCAGCTGTTCTAAAAGAACAAAACCAAGCCCAGTGCCTGGCCAAAACATTTGTTTTTGTGCTCAACTCAGTACAAAACTAACACGCCATCCTAAACCAGTCCAAAATCTGCCTAAACAAAGTTACAAAAACATCTTAAACCAAAGCCATGCCAGTCTAAAACCAGTCCAAACCCAAGCCTGAATCCAGAACCAGCCTATTGTCTCCACTGTTTTGGCCTTCATTGTTCCTGTAGTTTGTCAACATTGTGGACCGCGTGAAACGTATCA
The DNA here is from genome assembly GCF_963576455.1 of Neolamprologus multifasciatus. NCBI lineage: Eukaryota > Metazoa > Chordata > Actinopteri > Cichliformes > Cichlidae > Neolamprologus > Neolamprologus multifasciatus. The sequence continues at coordinate 5,799,438 of NC_140440.1, forward strand.
ACCACAGTTACGGGTCACTAAACCCTCTGGAGCGGCACATAAATGTGGCGTTCCTGGATGAAACCGCCGAGCCGGATCTTGAACATGTTTTACTTGATGCAGGCTCGTCCTTCACGTTGACTTTAATGTTTATGTTTTGTGTGAAGCTGCGGGCGTCTGGTTGTTGTTTCAGTCGTTATTTTTTCTGTCTTGCTGTGTTTCTCTCTCCACCCACCCACCGGCTCGGCTCTGCGCTGCCTCAGAATCTGTTTCACTCACTAAATTGGCTCCTCAGACACCCTTCCCCTTCTTCCTCATCTCTCATTTAAAAAGTGAGAAATTATAATTATCTGAATTATGCTTTTAATGATGCGTTAATTAGAGTCATGGAGTGAGATTAGCCTATGAATTATTACTTGTGAAATCCTTCCAGATTCAGATGAGCTCCTCGTGCAGGCAGAGAGGAGGGAGAGGGAGAGAAATGTTGCTGTGCTCTGTGATTAGCGTACCAATAAATAACAGAACAGATTGTGGTGCATATGCTTACGATTACAACTTTTAAACCAACGCTTTAAACTCACACCGACTGTCTTGTGCTGGCAAGAGGTTTCTGTACCAACAGCCCAGTCAGTTTTGTTTCCTTCAGAGGCTCTCTGTGCAATTCTCACCAAATGTGAACTATTATTATACTGTGTTAGAAGAAAGCTGATTGTTGTTCTCTCAGCTTTGACAGGCTGCAAGCTGAACTGCTGCAAAATGACTCCAAGAGCAAGTCTATGAAAAATGTGGTGTTAAAGTTGCACCCATCAGCAATCAATCAAATGTGCTTCTTCTGAAGGTTCCCGCACAGCAGTCGCTAAAATGAAGGATTCTCCGATACGTGTAAGTAATGTATCAGCTCACTCAAAATGTTTAAAAACAGCTAAAAAATATTCCCGACAATCCAAACCCAACTCAAAATGACCTGGTTCAAAACCAAATCGAAAACAAACTTCTGTTAAAGCCAAAACGCTCACAGTCCAAAATCAATTAGTCTATCCCACTGTAAAATCTCAGTCATGACCAAAACCAGTCCAAAGTCAGGGCTGAAATCAAAACCAGCTCAAAATAACAATTTTATAGTCTTTCGATCATGACCAAACTCAACATCATTGTCGGAATTAATCTAAAAGTTGCTCAGAATCATTACCTAAGCCATGAAGGTTACGGTTTTTGGTAAACTTACCAATAAAGAGAACGAGTTGCCTAGTTAGTCAGAAAGTTACTGTAGTATAATAACCTCAGTGAACTGAAGAAGTGAACTTAGAACTGAAGAAGCTTCTCGGATGAGAGGTGAAACATCTTCAAGTAACCTAAAGAAGTCCAGACGCTTTTCTTTGCAAGCTCCTTTGACCTCAGTGCCTATCATTTATTAGCTACTCCTTTCTGTTAATTTGCTTTTTCATTTTGTTATTGCTTGCTGTTCCTTTGTCTATTAATATTCTAATTAAACTGACATTTTTTTTCCTTTTTGCTTTTATTAACTATAAAAAACAGAAAATAGAGACATTTTTTAAAAATTTACATAGTGTTACTAAATTTATTAACACCTACACTGTATATAAATATCTATCTGTACATTTTTTTTAAACTTTTTTTTAAAAAAAATTTGGCCACTTTGATCCTCCATACATTCCCCTCTTTGGCTCACATATACGGGAAGACTCCAAAGTAGTTTACCGCCTCATTGCACGTATGTAAAACACAAATGCCATTATTACCCTCCTTGTTCCAGTCTGCTCCTCACATTTACATGGAGGGAGGTGGGAGGAGGCTCTATTTCCTCAGCCAGAAAACCTCTGATGATAAACACGGTTAATGCCCCTATTAGCGGTGAACTCGCTCAGATCCTGCAGCAAAGCAATGAATCCAGCTCCGGTTTGCCCAAAGAGGAACAGAGGATTGGTTTTTTTTACTGCTGTAAGAATGTATTACTCACTCTGTAGTACTTCAAATTAGACAAATGAGGTTTAACGCTATTAAAATACTGTTTTATGTGTGATTTTAATTTGATGTCATTTTTAGCTTAGTCTTCACATGACCCCGATGTCATGGCAAACATAACAACTGGTGTCAGGTAGGACTCATTTAATCCCAGATGTGGCCCATAGAAAACTGCAATGTTTAGCTAACATTCACTGCCACCCCCACACTTTCCTCCAGCTTTCTCATCCGTAAAGCCCAGGTCTCTAACACTCAGGTAAATACAGTGTGTAGTAAATTCAGTGCAGCTTTAATCAAATGTTTCTTTTCCAGGGTGTGTTTAAATGGAAATAAATACCAAGCTGATGAGACATGGCTTATACAGCTGTGTGTTGTATTTACAAGTATTTTATGTTGGCAAAAAAAGAGACCATTTCAGATATCCATATACTCATCCAAAATTTTTAAAAAAAATCAAATCAAGGCAAGAACCATACGAGCAACAATGCTGACTCATCTCAATGTCAGTAAAGATAAATGTAAGTTTCGGTTACATTTTGTGCATTCATCCTCACAGAGCTCACAAACTCTACAAAAGCATTACAGGTAAATGTATTTTGATCTGTAAATATATTTTATTTATTTCAGAGGTGAAAGTCAAGCTAATGGTGCTGCTAACAAGCTAGTACTAGCTAAACTGAAAGCGTAGTAGCTAACATTAGCTGTAGGTTCATAGGGTTGTTACAGGTGGTATTCAATAGTGACAAAGCAGGAATAACTTGGTTAAATTATGTGGAATCAAAACTCAGAACTGTAATTTGATCTCTGTACTTGAATGATATGCTATGATGTGTTTCTTAACACTGAGTGTTTTGTGAATCATATCAATCAGAATGAAAAGACACACATGAAACAACTTTTTAGAGTTTTTATTAGTGTCAGGATATATACACACACACACACACACACACACACAAAACATAAAAGAGTTAGCTAGCTAAGGCTAGCTATGACTGTACTGAGACTAGTGTTAAGTGAGTTGTTAAGTTATAAAATGAAAAACACACAACTATGAGTCTTTACTGAATGGGACAAAGACAAGAGGAAGCTAATAGTAAATTCATCAACAATCTACTTTTTAAATAGGCCTTTCCTCTAAATAACTTACTAAAGTAACTGAAGTTTACAGCAGACGAGATCAAAAGTACAGTCTGTTTATCAGCAGATAAACGAGGCTCCAGTTTGTCCTGTCTCCAGCCTCAGTAACAGTCATACATGTCCTAAGAAATTTAACAAGTGTTGAAATGATATTCTACAGAAACCTGCTCAGAAAAGTACATCAGCGTTGTTGCGTCTCCAGCTTGAATTGTGCAGTCCTGCAGTTGCTAGAGCTAAACCGACCATGCAGCAGACATTTGGGTAATCCATGGCTGTAAAAACACTGGCTGGAGCGTTTTGAATCAGAGGCGGCCATCTTCACTCAGCCACTGTGACTGCAGACTCGGTGTTTGAGGCATGCCGACGAGCCGCAGCATCCTCTGTCCAAACCCAGCGAGGGAAATCAGCCTGCTAATTTGCAGGACGTGCCGTCCTCCTCCCTCGTTTTTAAGCATGCATGGCTGCAGCTAAACAAGCAGAGTGGAGGAGGGGGCTCAGAGAAAAGGGCTCGCTTTCACTGTTTGAAAAGACAGAGCCGGATAACGAGGCCTCCTCCTAACCTGCCTGCACCTTTTAAACAAATTATCTGAGCTAATGTCTTCACTGAGGCTGGGAAAGATGAGGGTGGAAGATAAAGGAAGGTAAATAACAAGCATGAGAAATGCTGTGTCAAGAAAGGTTAAACTACAAGTTTCCTCTTAACTGCTGCTGCAGGAAGCACAATTACCACAAAACTCACCTGAAATAGGAAAAAGCTGATCAGAGAGTTTATATATGTATTTGTATCGCATATATATACACATGAGTATACAAAATCTAACATGTCAGTACATTTTTTTCATTTATAAACATAAAGTGGAGCAATGGTCTCGTTAGCAGAGAATGACGCTCTGTGTTTGTTATAAACTAAGTGTGTCTACTAGTTGGTATGACATCTCATGTATAAATACTGTAACTACTGCTGTTGCAGTTTTAAACCTAAAAGCAAGCAATTTTTTTTTTTTTTTATGTCATATGTGTCCATAGGCCAGTGTCTGTAACTTTCCTCTTCACCCTCGGCACCACAGACTGCAGCCACTGCTCAGCGACCTGCCACCTTCAGAGGTTTTCGACGCGGTGGTCTGGTGCATCAGTGAGGCTGTGGTGGACTACTTTGTCACGTGGTGCGAGCAGAATCATCTTCAGCTCAGCATGACAAAGACCAAAGAACTGATTGTGGACTTTAGGAGGACCAGGACCCTGTTGTGGCCAGTGCCATCCTCTATGCTGTTGCATGCTGGGGCAGCAGGTCAGGGTTCATGGACGCCAACAGACTCAGTAAACTGATCCAGAAGGCCAGTAATATTGTGTGGATGGAGCTGAACTCCCTTAAGGTGGTGTCGGAGTGGCAGATGTTGTCCAAAAAAAGGACAATGCTGGACAATGGTGGCTCATCACAGGAGCACGGTCAGTGACAGACAGATTACCCATAAATAAGCAACTTTGCAGCAGATATCAACATGTTTACAGCCCAATGTATTGTTGAGGTAAAAGTTTGCATAATTAGGGGCGTGGTCTCTTTGACTGACAGGTGTATGGCAACACAGGTGGTCCCTGGAGGGGACCTTTGTGCCTTTTTAATACCGTTATCTTACCGGACGATCTGATATCCTCGTGTTGGTGTTGTTCCCACATCATCATAATAAATGTTGTTCCAGGCTCAACATTGCAAGTGACCAATCACATTGTTGTAACATCCCCCTTTTGTGCCTTTGAGAAATACCGCCTTAAAAAAATCTACTTCACTTGCGAGAAGAGAAACCGCTTCTGTCCGCCGATCCAGGAAGTTGAATTCTTTGCATTTCAGGATACTTTTCTTTAATAAACGGTAAGCATTATACATAGTGTCCTTACAGAGGCGGTTTCTTTTCTCGCAAGTGAAGTAGATTTTTTGAAGGCGTTTGTTTTTTCGAGGTCGCGGATGACGTCAGGAGAAGGTGATTGGTCACTTGCAATGTTGAACCTGGAACAACATTATTTATGATGACGAGGGAACAACACCAGCACGAGGATATCAGATCATCCTTATCTTACCAATGATGTCTTCTTTGTGGTTAATTATACACACAGACCGTTCAAAAAGTCTAAGCTCGCTTTTGGTGAATGAAATTCTAGGATTTCAGTGTCTATGTGACACACTGCCGCAGTCTTTGGATCAGCTTATAACAAAGCTAACTACTATTAGCTGATAGCTTAGCATTCCACCCTCTCATCCAAAGACGGTCAAAATTGACTTCAGAAAACAAAACAACAGCTTCCATAAGACCAGCACTGAGGTTTCAAAATCCCTCCAGAAACCAGGGAGTGAAGACTTGCTGGCAGTGTTCGGAAGGTTACTTTTAAAATGTATTCCACTACAGATTACAGAATACATGCCCCAAAATGTATTTTGTAACGTATTCCGTTACGTTACTCAATGAGGGTAACATATTCTGAATACTTTGGATTACTTAATATATTATCATGTTCTTTACAACTACATGAATGTGATTTATTACTATTACTGAAGGTCCGCGGCTCCAAACTGTAGTAAAGGGACTTCTGGCTAATACGCCGGGTTCGTGTTGGGCTCGTAGCCGAAAACTAGCTTTACTTTATTGTCTGGGTCAAGTTTGCTAGTGAGAGACAGAGAGAGGCGTTGAAAGGCTGCTCCAACTGAACTTATTGTTTCGGAGGAAAACACAAACACGGTGTACAGTCGAGTCTTAATAGCTTACTTACAACTGGGCTCGTCAGGCTCTCTTCTTGTCTGCAGTGGTTATTATTATATTTACATGCTTCCAGCTCTCGTTTTTGCTCAACTCGTACTTTTCCACTCTCCTTTTTCTCTCTCCTCGCGCTCACAGACACATAACGGGTATGGCAGTCCATTCTCCCTGCAGCACGGACTACACTGCCCATGAAGCTACATTCTTTAGGGCTATGCCTGTAGCATTCTGCCTATTAGCTTAGCACAACACCAACAAAAAGGCGCTCACCCAGGAAACACACAGTCGCAGAGAGAGCACGCGTCACCCTGTAACCTTGGCAACCGTAACGCTGCCGCCTGGAACAACAGAACATAGCTGTCAAGCAAAACCCAAACAGTCCTGACCCGCCACAATATGAAACAGGAAAATACCGCCGTGTAATCCATTTATTTCAACAAAGTAACTGTATTCTAAATACCACCTTTTTAAACGGTAACTGTAACGGAATACAGTTACTCATATTTTGTATTTTAAATACGTAACGGCGGTACATGTATTCCATTACTCCCCAACACTGCTTGCTGGCTACGTCAATCATTTATATACAGTATTTGGTTTAACTGCACTTAAACTTGAAAAACCCGGCATCTCCGACCCTGCGGTTCCACGTCATGCTGTGGCTTTATATCTGTAAAGTATAAAATGCCCCTCAGAATTGGATTCGGCATCACATGCTTCCTCTCTATTCCTCTTTTGTCACCGTTTTGATTTCCGGCAGTGTTTGCCTGCTTCCACACCTCTTTTGGTGCCTAATTGCAATTCCTCAGACACTGTTTTAGTCATTTATTAGAGTTAAATATAAGCACCGCAATAAGGTTGTGTGACTGTCTCCATCAAACCTGCTAATTGTTGCAATATTCCACTTTTCTTTGTCTGGAATGTGATTAGCACCTAGCCGGCATCAATGGAATCGAACATTATTTACACATTCATTTTTGGTGCGGAAAACTGAATATTTGCCCCGAAACCTTCAGGATATTTTTTTCTAACACTTTGTTCCTCAGAATAGATAATAAAATCTAACAACTTATTGAGATGCCCTCCCGCTGAACACCAACGAAGAAGAAGCAGAGCCCACTTCAGGTGTCAAAAATGCTGGAGGGTCTTCAGCAACTCGACAGCGACCACCTGCAGACGGCTGCAGGTCCTGTTGTTTTTCTCTCATTTTACTGCACATGTTTATGTAAATGAGCCCCCACCCCGTGCACCCCGTCCCCCACCTAACATTAATTAGCACAGTGCTACCTTGCTCAATATTTGGTAACAGAGCCACTGACGGCGGATGCAGAAATTTGCAGGATTTGGCTTTTAATTAAGTGCAGGAGAGCACAGGTGCACTAACGAGGATAGGGAGCCAATTTGAATAAAAATTGCCCCGTTTACGGGTGGTGGGGGTACCTAATAAGGTGACATTTTATTTCATTTTATGGAGCTCTTCTGTTTAGAGAATATAAACAATTTTTAATGAGTTAAAACATTTCCGACAGAAATAATAATAACTGTGCTCATCCACCAATCAGCAGGTCAGTGGTTTAATACGAGTGTTCAGCATACAAACTGTGCCCAGTGTGTGATGTGCTGAGGTGCATCTGTGTCACATGGTGATTTAATCTTTTAAATAACTTGAGCAGATTTTTAATACAAATCGTTTTTATTGTTTTCTGTGCAGCAAATGCCACATTTAAGGATTTCTGAGCCAAAACAAAACATTCGAAATGTTCATTTGGTAAGTTATTTTCTTTTTATGCTTTGATGATCAAAGAAAACTGTTGTCATGTAAATTATCTGAGTGCTGCAGCCACATAGAGCCTCTGTGAGTAACGTGACTCTTTATTACCCGACACACCAAATGCAAAGCAAATTTGGGATCTTGAAATGAATAAGGTTTTTTGACGTTGCTCACGAAACACCAGTTTGTCTGAAACCATTTGATGCCAAGTCAAGCTTAAAGAAGCTGAGAAATGTGTCCTAATACGTAAACATTTCACAGATCTGTTCTCTGCCTTCAGACATTTTTAAGGCAAGGCAAGTTTATTTATATAACACAATTCAACAACAAGGTGATTCAAAGTGCTTTACAGAGACATTAAAAAACAAAAACAAATAAAAAGCATGATTTAAAATTGATTAAAAAAACAGTAGATAAAATCAGAACAGTAGATAAAATCAGTAGTTAAAATGTAAGTTTTGAAATGTAAGCTTAAAAGTGTGGATTTGGTGTTTGATTCAAATGCAGCTGAGAATAGGAGAGTCTTCAACCTGGATTTAAATAAACTGAGTGTTTCAGCTGATCTGAGGATTTCTGGGAGTTTGTTCCAGATATATGGAGCATAAAAGCTGAATGCAGCTTCTCCGTGTCTGGTTCTGACTCTGGGAACTGATAAAAAACCGGATCCAGATGACCTGAGGGATCTGGAAGGTTCATACTGGGTCAGGAGGTCACTGATGTATTTGGGTCCTAAACCATTCAGAGCTTTATAGAACAGCATCACAACTTTAAAGTCTATCCTCTGACGGACAGGCAGCCAGTGTAAAGACCTCCGTCTTAGTGAGGACTCGAGCAGCAGAGTTCTGAATGAGCTGTAGTTGTCTGACTGATTTTTTAGGTAGACCTGTAAAGATGCTGTTACAGTAATCAAGCCTATCAAAGATGAATGCATGGACTAGTTTTTCCAGGTCCTGTTGAGACAACAGATCTTTTATCCTTGATATATTCTTGATGAGGTCCGCCCCGAGTTCCTGAAGGCTCTGGACGTTGTAGGGCTGTCCTGGTTGACACGCCTCTACAATGTTGCGTGGAGATCAGGGGCAGTACCCCTGGACTGGCAGACCGGGGTGGTGGTCCCCATCTTTAAGAAGGGAGACCGGAGGGTGTGTTCCAACTACAGGGGGATCACACTCCTCAGCCTCCCTGGGAAAGTCTATGCCAGGGTGCTGGCATAGACCGGTGCTGGGCTCCGCCAGGGCTGCCCTTTGTCACCGGTTCTGTTCATAATTTTTATGGACAGGATTTCTAGGCGCAGCCAAGTGGCGGAGGGCTTTCACTTTGGTGGCCTCAGAATCTCATCTCTGCTTTTTGCGGATGATGTGGTTCTGTTGGCTTCATCTGGTGAGGGCCTCCAGCTCGCACTGGAACGGTTCGCAGCTGAGTGTGAAGCAGCGGGAATTGAATTGATATACCTTTATTAGTCCCACAAGGAGAAATTTCATAAGGCTGCCGACCTATTGCACGCAATGGCGGCGCCATCTTACCCTCCGACCATACATGCATTACACAAAACATCACATGGGGAAGACAGGTCAGAGAGGTATAACAATGGAAAATGCACCACATGAGGAAAGATAAGGAGAAAAAAATAACTCCCCCCAGACTGAGCTCCAACAGGGAGATCAGTTTGAGAACAGAAAAAAACACCTCTGCACATAGCACATGAAAAAAACTCTTAATACACCAAAGAAACACATGACAAGCAACAGGGGTGGGTAAAGGGTGAGAGACAGCCAGTGTAGACAGTACATCCGGGCCTGCGTGTGCTGGTCTCCTTGATCCACCGTCAGCATCGGAAGGGAATAAGCATCGAAGGCGTTTGGAAAGGGAGGGGGGATGAGTGTGTGCATATCAGTGTATATGTATGTGTGTGTGTGTGTGTCCAGAGTTCAGCTGACACAGTGTCCTTCGCCCTGCTAGGCTAAGTAAACAGTCTTCCAGCCAACCCAGGTGGCCTTGCATGGAATGGGAAGGAACAGACTAAACACAGTCGTTATCAGGGTGTTTTTGTTCAGCTCCGGCCTTGAGACCGCAGCTGGCGCCAAAGGGGTATCCGCATAAGTGATGGTGGTTTTTACTTTAGTGTGAACAGCTCATACGAATTTCAAAGCAGTTCTACAGTCCAACACTGGTCTCTCAATCTCTGAACCCATTGAGCCCATTTTGAGAAACTCACGCCTCTCCCATCGTTCCAATCCCAGCGGGCAGCCTTGTGGGGGTTTGAACAGCCAGTTCCACTTTCTTAATTCTTCAATAAGTCAGGGCCAAGCCAGCTCCGATCAGCCAGAACCCTGTTACCATGGTTCCGAATAGGTAGATATCTTCAACACTCAGACTCACCCAAGCCCAGACTTCTCGTTAAGAAAGGGGTGTCAATTGCATTTAGGGACCAGTTGATCCAATCCATAATTCCTCTTTTAGGTTTTAGAGAAAAGACTGTGAGAGAATGTTCCAGGGAAAAGTAATACAAAAAACACGAGACTAGACAAGGACACAAGAGGCTAAGCAGGGAAGCTAAGGGAGAGGAGGAGGACGAGAGGAGAAAAGTGCGACCGCCTTCGTCAAGAGCAAGAGCAGAAAAGAGCAAAAAAGATTCAGACATATGTCATTAAACACTTTGGTCAGAGCGGTTTCAGTGCTGTGGTTCTGTCTAAAACCTGACTGGAAGGCATCATAGCAGTTATTCTGTTTTAAGAAGTAATTGAGCTGTTGAGAAGCTGCTTTTTCAATGATCTTACTTAAAAATGGGAGATTTGAGATCAGCCTGTAGTTGTTCATTTGTGTCTTGTCAAGATTGTCCTTTTTCAGTATAGGTTTAATTACAGCAGTTTTTAGTGGTTCTGGAAACACACCTGACATTAAAGAAAAGTTGACGATCTGTCACAGGTCTGACTCCAAAGCCTTTGAGACCTTTTTGAAAAAACTTGTTGGCAGGACACACAGTACATATCCTGAATCTGCTGTTGATGTACCAGTTGCTTGTCTAATCTTTTGGATTTTTTCTGTGAAGAATTTGGCAAAGTCATTGCAGGCCATGGTCGAATGAAGTTCAGCTGCCACTGACACGGGAGGGTTTGTTAGCCTGTCAACTGTAGCAAATAAGACCCGAGCATTATGACTGTTTTTGGTGATGATGTCAGAGAAGTAGGACCTCCTTGCACTCCTCAGTTGTAAATTATAATTGTGAAGTTTCTCATTATAGATGTCATAATGAACCTGGAGGCTTGTTTTTCTCCATCTGCGCTCAGCTTTCCTACACTCTCTTTTTTCATTTTTCACCAGTGTGGAGTTTCTCCAGGGAGACTTTTTCCTTCCAGAGATAACCTTCACCTTAATGGGAGCAATAGTGTCCATTACATTTAACATTTTATCACTGAAGCTATTGACGAGCTCATTGACTGAACCTCTGGACAGGCCAGGTGTTAATGGGAAGACCTGGTTAAATATCTCACTACTGTATCCAGTTATACACTGTTTTGTGATCACTGCTGTTGATATATTTGTGTGTGCTGAAATTTTACTTTCAAAGAAAACACAGTAATGGTCAGACAGGCCCACATCAGACACCGTTACCTCTGAAATGCTCAGGCCCTCAATGCTCAGCAGGTCAAGAGTGTGTCCTCTATTATGTGTGGCCTCTGTTACATGCTGAGTCAGCCCAAAGTTGCCCAGAGTGTTACTCAGGTCTTTAGTCTTAAGGTTGAGTTTTCTCTGCATTATTTTAGGGTCTTTACCTTACGACATGAAACGCCTTGAGATGACTGATTTTGTCATTTGCTGGTATATAAATAAAAAAAACTGAATTTAAACAAGTAGAAAGTGACATGAGGAATATTCAACTTTATGATCTTTCCTAAATTTAACTAACAAATCTATCAGTAGACACTTTATTAAACCTGAAAGAGACTCCGCATGACTCTTTAGGACTGAAAGTAATAGGAGTGCAAAATTACAGAATAAGATACAGTATGTGGCTGACTGTCCTGTAATAATAAAGAAAAGTTTATCCTTTTTTAAAATTGTGAACCATTAGAAAAACCTTTAAATTAAATTTTAAGAAACAGACAATTCTGTCTAAAAAAACAACACCTCCTCTGTCATTTAAATGTTTATCAGATACAGACCATGGAGGAGGTCTGTATCAGTAGGAAAAGCTGTAAAACTTTTGTAAATACAGTTAAAAGTCCAAAATCTGTGACCTGCTTCACATTTTCCAAAGCCAGCCAGCGGGCTGATTCTGGCCCCCGGGCCTTATGTTTGACACTCCTGCCACAGACTCAGCTCCAACATATCTAATGCTTTCGTTCATTATTCATACGCTGATTTGTTCTACTTTTTTGTCTTTTTCTCAGTAATACGGACGCAGATGAAACCAGAAGTGATTTAAAAACTCCAAATTTTTCCATTTCTGGGAATCCAACCCATTTTCGCACACTTCCCTTTAATAAAGAACCACAAAACGAGCCTTTGGTTCATCTCGGCCTGCAGCTGCTTACCTGTGTGGGATCACCTGTGCTGACTTGTATCAGAGGTAAATTAAAGGCAGGGGACCGTCCAATCGGCAGCTTTAACTGCGACGTCACCCTCAGAGCGCTGCAGGGCTCACCAGGAAGCTGGATGTCAGTTAGGATGCTGTCCAATCATGTTTGCCGACTTCCTCATCGCCCTCGGGAGCTTTCATCAACTTTCACTCACTCATCGTTGGGATTAATGCTGAAGTCTGATATGTCTGCACTGGATGGACTAAAATCCTGTAGAACAAAAATAGTTGGAGATCATTACTAAATGAGTCTTTCCGATTATCATTGTATCTTGTGTTGGTATTTAAAATTTAAGTAACCAGATTACATCATTCCATAAACCTTATATTTCTATGACATATTTTTAATTTCTCAGTCTACTCCTAACTCTATTTACAGGATTTGACCCATTGGTGGGTCAGGATAGTCAAACGTTTGGGGAAATGAGGGTTTGTGTTAAATTGCAGGTGTTGATTTTACGGTAATGATGTTGGTAATTATTCTGTAATCATCCATTCAATTTGGAAATATATACAGCCTTTCATTTATAATGAGTCTTTCTTTACAAAATATTTGAATTATATCTCCAATCCATGTCTTTTCAGATTTCATTTGAAAAAAGAAGCTTGAAAGTAACCCAAGAATAAAAACAGCCTGACATCACTAAAATTTGCTGTTGATCAAAGTATTAGAGTCCCCACTTCATCTAGATTTTGATGCTTAACTGTAAACATAATTCACTCAAACATAGCACTTAGGTTTGAATTAAGATTATTAAGAAAATGATCTAAATATTTTATGTCGGGGTTTTTTAACTTATTTTTCTATCAAAATGATTGAACATCATAATTAGTTACGTGAAAACATTTTGTTTAAATCTTTAATTAACCAGAAAGATCCATTGAGATTAGAAAATCTCCTTTGCAAGGATGTCCTGACCAAGAGGAGAAACAGCACATATCTGCCTTGGACAAAGTAACTGGTATAGATATGATAAACACAAATAAAACATTTTTAAATGATAATATCAGTAAGCATTCATCATATATGACCCCTTATATAACTGTTATATAGGCTATAGTTAAAAATTATATATCTGTGGGTTTAGCCAGTGTTGTTACTGCTTGGATATGCCAATTTTAAAAATGTCAGGACTCTATTGCTTCATTATTACAAGGTACATAGTAGGATAAGACTTCACAAATCACATTACCAGCTTGAAAACATGACCAACTAACATTAGCAAACAAGGCTAATTTAGCAAGATGCTCTGAATGGTTCTGGTTATGGTCAGTTAGCGGATGAAGAAATTGTAAAATAACCAGCTGTGTTATCAGATCAGCACTAAGAGTTTGGACTCAACATTGCATATTTTTTCATGTGTGATAGTCTGTTTGTCCCAATGACAGTCATTGGTTTGTCCATTTTAGCAGGCATGCTACTGTTAGCTAACATTAGCAACAAAAAAACTCCTTTATGAAGGAGTTGGGACTGGCAAGGAGTTGGGACTGGCAAAAGTGACCTGAAATAGGCACTCTGGTGGAGTTACTTGTGTGTGTGTGTGTGTGTGTGTGTGTGTGTGTGTGTGTGTTTAAGCAGTTTTAAACCTTGTGATCCACAAAAACTAACAGTAAAATAAGAACTGACTGTGTTACAATCAGGGTGGGAGCAGCGGCATATTTTAATGCTTTCTATCTTGTTCTATTTAATCTGAACAAGCGGTTTTTATTACCACTATACATATTTAAACTCAGTTTTTATAACCTTACGATGTAACTACAGCCCAGCTCATGCAGCAGTATATTAATGACTAACCTCTTACTGTGGATGGATTATCTCAGTTGTTCTCCTGACTGAAGTTTGGTCTGTTTACAGCATCCTGCCATGCGATTGCATTTGTCTCCAACCATCGGAAACCCTCACATTAACTTTTATTGAGTGGAAAAAAAGTTAGCGTTCATCCTCCAGCTTCACTGTGTTTATGTTATGCTAACCATAGCTGTGTAGCTAGCCATTGTGTAGCTAGCCATTGTGTAGCTAGCCACCGTGTAGCGCATCATTATATACCAGCTAGCCCAACATACAACTTTAACATGTGAATCAGTCCCATCCTGTTTGAGCCTGCTTTATATTCCATTCATATGTGTGTTGTGTCTGTATAGCTGATGATTACTTTATATTCTGCGCAATTAAAGTTCAGCATAACAATGATTCTCATGTTTTGTCACATTTCCCCTGTTCTATTTCTTTGTTGTTTGTTCGGTTCATCTAACAATGCTCCCAACACCTCTGCGTTTGCCTGTTCAGCTGCTGCCTGATCTATCTCAGCCCTGTGCAGGTACCACTGTAACGATGTAAATGTGGTTCACCTGTTGGTGCTATTAAAGATGGGGCGAGGTGTCTGTGTGTGGTTTGTTGAAGAGCCGCCAGCCTTGCTCTCTTAATGAGCTCTAATCCTCCGCTGAACACACAAAGCTGTCAACGCCGCAAACAAAGATGACAAGAACGCCGCGGTCCGTCAGCTGTCAGTCAGCTGCAGCCTGCTGCAGTGAGCCGTCAGGGATGATGGGAAATGAAGAGACAGGCTTTTAACATAAAATATCTATGCCTAGTTAAATTTGAGAAGCTGCTACCAAGGAATGATCACAAATATACTTAAAATAGTGTGTAGTTACATCTTCCAACAAAATGACGCCTCCTCATAAACTTCTAATTCATATATTAAAAATATATAGGAGCGGTTTTGCGGTGATGGAAGCCGCCATGTTCCCCCACTATATTTAATTGCAGTGGCTGGGAGGGGAGGTATTGCATTTTAAGCTAGGGAGCGGCTCCATTTGTACAACGCCAAAGGTGAAGGAGAGAAGGTCAAGGCAACATTTAAATTTATGCCTACATGTTCATAATCAAGAAATGAAGCATTGTTTTATCGTCTGAGAAGCTCTCCCCCTCAATAAAGAAACAAAAATACAAAGAAAAGTGACAACGCCATCGGCATCTTAATGAAATATCATCCTCTTCCTCCTCACTTCAAGCCTCACTACCTGGATTGAAGATGGGGCTCTAACACACTGAAATGTATGTAAACATGCTTATTTGTGGTGTCTCTTCTGCAGGAGTGGAATTTTTCTTGGTCTAAAACCTCACAGACCATTCCCGTGCAGCGTTCTAGTGTCTTGTCTTCTTAATTCCCGACTCAGCCAAGTCATTCACTCGTGTCTTGGCAGTTATTCTGTGGTGTTTAGACACTTCTAGTTTTCTTTCAGGGTCTGAAATCGTTCACTTCCTGGCTCTGCCAGGCTTGTTCTGTATTGTGTGAATTTCTTGATGACGCTTATCACTCCAGTTCTTGACACTTGAAAATGCTGTGCTAACTTTGTACATCCACCTCCTGCTTTGTGAGCATCAAAATTATTTTTCTCAAGTCTAAACTGGTTTCTTTTTTCATTAGCATGATACTTTCATGCTAAACCTTCAGTTTGAACGTGATTTTACAGCTCTGAGCTCAACAAAGTTAAACACTATCATTGGACAGTAGTGGTTAGGGCTGTGGCTCAATACAAAGATGAGTTTTTCAGGGAGTTAATGTTGACCCTCGTAAATGTTGTTTTTCTGAAATAATTCTGTTATTCTGTGCAGATAGAAATATTTTATGGCAGGGGTCCCCAATCCCAGTCCACGAGGGCCGATGTCCCTGCAGGTTTTAGATGTGTCCTTGATCCATGAAAGCTGATTTAAATGGACAAATTACCTTCTCAACATGTCTTGAAGTTCTTCAGAGGCCTGGTAATGAACTAGTCATGCGATTCAGGTGTGTTGACCCAGGGTGGGATCTAAAACCTGCAGGGACACCGGCCCTCGTGGACTGGGATCGGGGACTCCTGTTTTATGGTTTCTGAAGTAGCATGTTTAGAGATGCTATGCTGAAAATCTCTTGCTCTGTTAAAAAAGCACTCAACAAAATTTGGACCAAAACTTTAAATTTTAAAGAAAGGCTATTAATAAAATGATAATTTAGTCTGTTGGATATTAATCAGTTTCAGCACATTGAGGATTTCCTGAGAATTTCTTTGTGATTTCTGTTCATCGACTCCTCTGCATTTCCCTGCAGTTCCAGTGACGTTGCATTACAGGTTATTATCACTACTAAGCATTATTATGAACGTATGTATAATTCTTCGAGACTTTTGTGCCGGCAGGTTCAGACATAACATCTTGCGCTGTTTTTCTGTTTTTAAAATTTTTCTTCGGCAGACAGACGCAGCGTCTGAAAGTCACCGACTCAGCCTTTTAGCGAGCAGGTGCTGGCTGCTGACAGATGGAGGCGGGACATTTAATAGTCGCCGTTAGATGCCAGCTGGAAACAATGTCCTGTTTGAGCAGCATGATTGGCGGCGGTTTGTAATCCCAAACATTCATGAGATTGTTTTTTGTGGCCCTGACTGCTGCTCACCTGCACAACAGGTTGGGTCACTGAGAGGTTACCTGTGTGAGGAAGAGGCCGCTGTGTGTGTTTGTGATCAAGTAAGGTGTGTGTTGAGTTTTCTTTCTTTCACCTTTCTTTTCTTTATTGTTTTTAACAGAAGCGTGAAGACATCACAGCTTTTTTTGATCACAGAACAATAATTATTTTTGTGGTCTCGACCTAACACATTTTCCTCGCTCATAATTACTCCCTGCACTCGAAACTCACCCAAAACGTCTCTTCCTGATCATTAGAACGAAACTAATGAACACTTTTTTCCAGAAATCTAAGCGTGTTAAATCAATCACCAGGAAATGATGCTCCTTACAAAAAAAGTTGTTATTTTTGGATCATTAAGTCTTTGTTCTGCGATCACAAATAAAAATATATGAATATTGACGCAGCTGCTCACAGGAGATTTAGTCTTAAATGAGACATAGAAAACTGACTATTCATAAATAAAGTTTATTTAAGTGTTAAATCAACCTCATAAACCTGTATTTCCACTTTTAATTAGATTATAAATTCCTGTAAAGTTACTTACGTGGCACAGCACTGTTATGGGCATGTCTGAACCCTGATATAATGACAGTAGCATGCAGTGAGTCACGAAACAGTAGATCATTCAAGCATTATTTTGAATAAGGCCAGGGCAGGTTAGTTTTGCACATCAGTCATGTAAACTTTTTCCACAGTAACACAGTGTGTGGGTAGCGTTCAGAAAACAAACTATTAATTATTAACTTTTTTTTTTTTAAATAAATATTATTTCAAAAGACATAATTTTAAACATGAGGTGACAACATATTTTTAATGACCACTGTGACGTATTTTATTCAAACTTTGCTGCTTTAATAAATATCATATATCTAACTGTAGAATGAGTACGGTTCATGAGTAACGTGTTATTTTACACTCTAAAGTGTAACCACAGAATCTTTTGTCAGAAAAAAAACTAAAAAAAGAGTTTTTTAAATGTATTTATTTATGTTTGTTTTTGTTGTATTGAATGCTCTTTATAGCCAGTGTCTTTATGGCGTATGTTTTCCTCCAACAGCCTGCAGACTGATTTGTTTGTGAAGGACACAGGAAGCAGTAACATCACCAAACTACCGGCCTTAAGCATAACACAAACTCCACACAAAGACAAAAACTAACACTGATTTGGCCTTACACGGGCGTTAGATAGAGCCAAAGCAGGTGAGCTATTGTTAGCTAACATTATGAACAGATATGGTTCATAATCAAACCTGTTTGGCCAAAAAGAACTCTCCATGCCTGCCACGTCTTTTTTTAAATTCTCAATATGTCCAGTTTTCCTAAAATCTTGCACACTGTGCAACAATATGCCAAGTTTTCAGATAATGGTTTTATGCCTGTCACATTGTGTTATCTCATCTGGCATTTCTTCACAGCACCAGGTTTCTTTTTATCCTTGAATGATTCATGGATCAGTGTTAACTGGCTTAAGAAAAAAAAATTCTGACAAAGGTCAGGTATAAGGACTGGACTGAAAATAAGTGAACAAGCAGCAAATGTCCAAAGAAATGCAGACTTGTTGCTCAAAACCACTTTCAAAAATTAAATAATTCATTAATAATCTGGCTCTGTGGAGCCAAAACATAACGAACCGAGTGAGGGCTAAAAAACTTGCACAAGTAAATGACCAAGTAAAAATAAAAATAAAAACTTTTTTACCTCTCAGTCTGATGGGGTACTGTTGTCACGCTAACAGCAGGGTGATGTGGACACCTGAGTTTGTGACTGCGATAACTCAAGAACAAAACAATGCAGGATTTTAGATCTGTTACTTGGAGGCTGAGGGGTACCAATGGCCACCGCCAGTATTTTTGTTAACTGTTATCATAATGCATCCATAGAGGGTAAACCATCCTCATTTTTCCTTACGGGACAAACAGGTATTAGTAATAACCGATATCTGCCTCCTTAATAAAAGTTCATATGAAATTATTAAATAGTTTATTTATCTTTGGAAATAAAGCCGTGATGTGAATGGCAGTGAGTGCAGTCTGGACAGCTGCATTCACATCAAACTCAGATGTTATTTTTCTGTATGATTAAGTGTAATTATCTCAATCATTGTTCTGCACACTCATAGTGCCTTTCAGACGTCATTACACTTAATTACAGCTCTTTCAGTGAATCATTTAAAGGCCGAGCTCCGGGGCTGGAGGCAGCCAATCATTTTCCCCCGAGCTCCTGTCAGCCAGTTGCAGCAGCCCATCCAGGTGGTGGCGTAGGAAAGGCTCAGTAGGGGAAGGTTGCCTGCAGGCGCTGATTCAGGATCTGCTCTTCCTTCTGCTGGTCTCTGTCCTCTGTGTGGGTAAAACTGATCTGCCAGACCAGCTCTTCCAGTCTATAAATGCAGCTCAATGGTGAAAACCCATCATTAGCCCGTCATGATGGTTGTAAATCACCCCAATGGGCTCTGTTGTCATAGCACGTTGGGGGGGAGGGGCTTGGAGAAAGTTTGCCAGAATTTCAGTCAAATGAGGTGTTCTGGGTTGTTGATGGTGGCAAATCTACAGAACAACCGTTCGCTATTTCATGTGAAAATCGCATGTACGCACAAGTGTTTTTCCTTGGGAACGCCTTCTTGAAGTATCTGGTGCATTAGGGAAGAACGTTAGCTCATCCATCAACTGGCTGCTTGTAAATGAAGACGTTGAGCTGCCAGTTAGCGAGGTGGAGCAGTCAATAAATGCTGTACAATAGCAATGGATGTGAATCACTGGCTTTTATAGATGTTCCGTTCATTTTTATTTATATTCTTTGGAGCAAGTCACGTTGAAAGTTAGATTTACTGTGTTTTTATTTGTATAAGTGCCTTGGGGCGACTGTTGTTATGAGCTGACACCATATGATAAAATCCTTTGTTTCTCTTTGGTTGCTGAATCGGACTGAAAAAAACTTACCAAGTGTCAAATGTATGTCTGCAGCCGTGGAATGATTACTGCTGGCTAATTGAATAGACTTCTATCGATAACAATAGTCAGTTAAATGAACACAACATCTCCCCAAGCAACAACTGAAGACTAAAACAAATTCATACTATTTACTCAGCTAAATGTTTAGGCCTTGACAAATAAATGCTTCCCAGAACTGTATGTAAGTATGATTTAGACAAAAGTTCCCCACGATGCTCCACAGCCATCTAAGACCAATCCAAACCCAAATTCAGAATTAAAGAGGACGTTCAGTCAAAATATATCTTAAAAAGTCCTGAATGAACATCAAGCTAGGTCCAATACCATCAACAATGAAATCTAAGACCAACTTTAAGAGCTAAATCAGTTATCAAGATCATGCCCAAAACAAAAACTGGTCTAAAACCATTTCAGACCCCAACTCAAAACAGTACCCACACCATTCAAAATCATGTCCAAAACCCAAACCTGGCACTTCATCAACAAAAAACAAACAGAAACTGTCGTAAAGAAGTCAAAAACAAGTCATCAGTCCAAACCAGTTTGAAACCTCTCCTGAACTATCCAGTCTAAAACTCACCCCAAACCTTTTTCTAATTTATTTTGCTATGTTCCCAAATCATCAGAAACAAAGTCCAAGAACAAAGTTAATAAAAACTTAAAGCCAGTCTGAAAACAAGTCCAAAGTCTGAAGACAAAATGTTTTTTATGCTTACATCTACAAAAGTGGAAAGCAGTAAATTTAATTTCACTGGTTTCTGAGACATAAAAATTGCATGTATGGAATTACCATTAAGATCCAATTTGGAAATAAATAAATAAGTCTTTAACATCACAAGTTGACCGACCTCATTGCACAACTCTGCTTTATTTTTCTGACAGCAGTCTTAAGAAGACCATGATAAGAGCTCCTGCCATTCAGGACTTTAATTATACACTCGTTTTCATTTCACTACCTGAACCTTTCATCACATTCATTATGTATTTGTAGGTAAACAAAGGTTTTAAGAGGAATTTCTTTCATAGTAGCGTCAGCTAGTTTACTTCCCACATGGGAAGTTTGTGGTCACATCAATTCCCACTGTGGAACCTCGCTTCAATCGGGTGTGCATTTAATGTCCGCCCATCGCAGAAGCTGAAAGGACTTACTGTCATGCCTTTGTTCGGTCATGTATGCACGAGCATGTAAATACCGGACCTCATGTAAATACACAGAGGCTAATAAAATTTATACAAAACACTTCATAAACAGTGGCAGCAGTGTGAGTGTGGCAGCAGATATTTGATCTCGAGCCCGAGGCTGAGCTGCAGCTTTAAAGCAGCGGAGCGGATAACGACAGGCTCTGATGTTAATTGCTTTCATTTACAGCAATTAAGTTGATTTGGTTGATGAGGGGGTTCGATAACGAGAGGCTGGGTTAATTTGTCTTGTTTGGATAAATACTTTGATTAACATTATAGAGCCGCTGAGCCCCACTGATGCAGAGGTGGTGCATGATTGACGTTAATTGCAGCACTCAGCTGATTGGAGAGCAAAAAGCTCAACAAGTGTTGAACAAACTTCACGAAAAACAAAGCAGAGGGTCCAACAGCACAAAGAGGGTAAAACCATTGATTCCTGCAGGATACGGTTCAAATCTGCAGTGTGTTGGAGCCTCTCAATATAGTATTTTATAAATACTTTATATCTGCTCCATGTACTACTATGTAAACAGATAATAGATATCCACACTGTGAACTTTGCATTAGCATTTTAGCTGTTGGTGTCCATCGCTGACTGTATTTGGACTATATTTGCACAAGAGGATGGAGTCCTAAGTAGCTAATGCTATCAAACTACATCCATAGACTGTGCGATAGGATCACACAGGAACGGATAGCTGCTAATTAGTACTCATTAACATCCAAATTAGAATTTCCCCTCACCAAAACTGGAGCTGAGGCTACTTAGACAGTCTGTTAGTACAGTAACCTCACAGCAACCATTGTATTGTTCAGATCATGTTAATAAAAACGCTCCAGAAGGCTCCAACAGCACAAACACAACCCAGAGGTCTGGTTTAGGGACTCAACTGAGATGTCGCTATCCACCTGTCAGTCAAAAAAGGCCACGCCCCTAATAAGGTAAATTATTGCAGGTATTTCAAAATGGGTTCTAAAACAGTCTTGCTTCTGCTTGATGGTATGAAACCAAACACGATAAGATGACTCTTTACTGATAAACCACTGAAACTGTGAAGGGCTGTTGTTGTTTGCAGCTCTCTGGTATTTCCTGGAAGTTTTTACATCAGGTTAACACATTTGAAAATAAATATGAAAATCCTGGGAGCTCCTCTCATTTAAAAAAAAGAAATGAGCACAGCAGGAGCCTCAAATATCCAAACATATCTTCAGTATTTGAATCCACCTGCTGTCTCTTCTCTGCGTTTGTAATTGAATCTAAAAACCCTCAATAAGCGCCGTGGTTCAGCTGGACTCGTTTGAAACCGCCGGCACACTCTGAGGAGATAACGAGAAGTGATAATTTGTTTCTGCCGGTCGTGCACCTACATGCATCCCACCATCTGTTATTTCATTTCAGCCTCCCGATGTGAATATTGAAACATTTCCATGGCAACAACAGCAACATACAGGCAGGTAGCAGCGCCCGGAGGAGGAGGATGCAGCTTTTCTTGCATCTCCATCATAGTCACTGATCGTTATTTGTTGTGTTTTCGAAGCCGTTTCGTCGCTGACTTCTTTGGGCTTTTCTCCTGTAATTAGAGCATCTCCTTACTTAGATGTAATTCAGACGTCATATGTAGTTAAACAAGGTCAATTAGTGCTTCCAGTTAAGATACCTCATTACAAGAAGGTGCTGCTAATTTTCAGATTTCTTGATCATACTTGTTTTTTGATTACTGAGTTGAGAATCTAATATGTCTTACAATAGAGTTTTTTGGTAGCCTTCTAAACCTGCACTTAATCTGTAACCTACGTTAACACTTCCTGAGTTTATATCTCAGGCAAGATGTGAAAATAAAACTAATTGTTTATTTCAGCTGTGTTTACAGGGACTGGCACACTGTTAGAGGATGTCGTTGTTAAAGCACTGTGCAAAAGTCTTGATCCATCCCTCATCTCTTCGTATGTTGCAGGAAAAGTGAAAAAGGGTGTAGCCAATCAGATGCTTTCCAGGTGGTTTTGCATAGTGGATCAAAATATGATGGTACTTTTCTGTGTTCATATTTGCATCAGTATTAACAATGATTTCCAACAGCAATGGCTGAGCAGCTGCCCAACCCATGACAGAGCCTCCACCATGGCTGCACACTCTCCTGACTGGGATCATTCACAGACATGCAGCAGCGCAGATGATGGCTGAAAAATCTTACCCCTGGAAGCGTTTACACGTCATGTTTACATTCATCGTGTTTCTGACATGCAGCGTGTCACCCTGGTTTTTTTTCACAGCAGCAATGATGTCATAGCTTGAAGAAGGAGCAGGACTCCATCAGCCAAGGATGAGCTTCACCCTGTCACAGGTCTGACAGCTGCTCCTACAAAACCATCCAGTCATTCATGTGACCATCAAAGAGTCAGAAAAAAACCTCACAAACATTTTTAAAGCCCTGATCCACAGGAATCTCCTGCCATTGCATGTTTAAAACAGTGCTAGCTAAAAGAAAAGTGAATGTTTCCAAATGATAGAATATGCAACGAAAAACTGCGATATAAACTCACTACTAGTATTAATAAAACATTTCTCCTCAAAGCAAAATACTGTATTTTAGGTCAGTTGGGTCCATATATATATATATATATATATTAGGGGTGCAACAATACTCGTATCGATATTGAACCGTTCGATACAGTGCTTTCGGTTCGGTACGCATATGTATCAAACAATACAAAATTTATTTGATCAACTTTTCTTCTGACGATGCTGTCTGTGTTGAGCGCTCAGTGGATCTGCGCTTGACAGTGCAGCCTAGGCGGAGTAGTCGAACGCAGATTCACTGAGCGCAGGGCAAGCTAGCAGACAGAAGTTAAGCTTTCGTTGCAACATGGCAAATTGAACCTCCCCCACCCTCATTCAGATCTGGCATTTGGAACTATTTTGGTTTTCATGTGACGTATGACCCTGAAGGTAAGCGCGTCATGGACAAAAGTAAAAGAGTATGTTTGATGTGCCACGCAATGCTCAATTACATTGGTGGGAACTAGTGCGTTAGCGCAGTTAGCTCCTTAACGTGTTGGCCGTCTAGCCAACACTAGCGGAGATTTGGTAACGGAGATTTGCCGTGTTGTGGCATTAACGTCATTTCAGCGAGATTAACGCTGACAGCACTAGTGGGAACACAACGAATAGGACTGCACATTTACTCCGACATCATCCTAGTGCAAAGACAAGTGGAAGCAGACAAAAACAACAAGCACGCATGCTACAAACTTTACCCGAGTCATTTAGACAGCCGTTAGCACATGATTCTCCTGATGGGGACCTGATATGTTTAATATGCTGCTGAGAATATAGCCCAGAAGAAGCGTATAGTATAGCTTTTATTTTGGAAAGAGCCATTTCTCTGTAATAAACTCTCTTTTCCAAAGATGAGTGATTTCTCGATCAGATAGATTTATTTTTTATTACTTTGTTGTTTCAGCAACATTAAATTTAAAAACTGTACTTTTGAGTTAAAATATATATTTATAATTTTTTTGTGAGTGATATGTTTTATTGATTAGCATTCAAATATCTCAGTGAAGACAGAACAAAGATCTACCACAATGCAAGAAAGCATGAGACAAGGCTAATCAAAAGGTATTGGCTGAAGCATTTGCTTATTACGCCAACCCTTTTAACAAAAGATCTTTTTGCATGCAGCTCCTGTACACAGGGCTCGAAGCATATAATAAAACAAAGCAAAAACAAAACAAACAAACAAGAAAAAAAAAAAAAAACTTTCCACCTTAGATAAGTAATTACATCAAAGCAAAAGAATCAAGAGGTTTTTTTTGTTTGTTTGTTTGGGTTTTTTTGCTCTTTTCATTCTTGATATATATATTTTTCTAATACTCTATTTTTAAACATATTTTTAAACAAGGAAAATGAACTACACCTTTTTAAATCACTGTCATAACTATTCCACAGGTTAACTCCTCTAACAGAAACACATCTCTGCTTTATATTTGTCCTTATCTTGTTTTTTTTAAAGAAATCTGTTCCCCTTAAGTCATATTGACTCTCTCTGACTTTGAACAGCTTCTGAGTACTGGGGCAAAGCAAGTTATTTTGTGCTTTATACATTATCTGTGCCATTTTATATTCAACTAAATCATAAAATTTCAGGGTATTCAGATTAATAAACAAAATGTTAGTTGGTTCTATATAGTTTGATTGGTTTATAATTCTTATAGCTCTTTTTTGTAACTTGAAAATAGGAAGAGTGTTCGTTTTATATGCATTACCCCATATCTCCAGACAGTAAGTCATATATGGAAGCAACAGAGTACAATAGAGTGTGTATAATGATTTTTTGTTCAGGACATGCTTTGTTTTATAGAGAATAGCAATGGTTTTTGACATTTTTGTTTTCACATGGTTTATATGAGACTTCCAACTCAGCTTATCATCAATTATCACTCCAAGAAATTTATTTTCGTACACTCTTTCAATTTCAATTCCATTAACCCTGATTTTAGATACATTTTTCATTTGTCTAGTGCCAAAAATAATCAATTTTGTTTTCTTTATATTTAATGATAACTTATTTACATCAAACCAGTTTTTTAATATATTTAATTCCTTTTCCGCTGTAGTCAGAAGCTGTTCTAGGTTTTTACCTGAGCAATACAGAGTGGTATCATCAGCAAACAATACACATTTTAACAGTTTGGAAATGCTACATATGTCATTTATGTATAATATAAATAATTTAGGGCCCAGCACAGAGCCCTGAGGAACACCACAAGTTGCCTTCAACTGCTTAGATTT